>NC_052956.1:3959161-4131661 GCF_013358895.1 Oreochromis aureus
GAAAAACGTCTGGTCCCATAGAAGCGCACGGGGTGGTCTGACTGCAAACATGTTTCTGCTGAGTTTATGGTTTATGCAAATATTAAATTAAAAATAAGGACTGTTTTGTAAATCTTGGTCATACCATGTTTTATCTTCACTATTTTGTAAGATATAAAACCGCACGCTTACTGGCTAATGATCTGTCACCATAAATTGTTAGGGCCCCTTTATACCCGCCACGCTGTACCTGGTGAATAGCACCATACGACAAAGCTGACGTCAAATTGACGTCATGTCCACTTTCTCTAGCCGCCATTTCTGCAGGCCGTGCACCTCTCAATTTTTATAACCTCTCATGTTTTGGCCATGATGCTGAGCTGGGTTGAGTGTAAAATCGAGTCAGTTTTTCACCATTTTAATGATCTATCAGTAAAGAAACTCAGAGATTCCCAGATTATACAGAGGGAGACGTTGCAAAAAAACTGAAAAAAACTCTTTGACGACTTTTTCTCTTATATCAGCACAGATGTGGAGATACTTTCTGAGTGGCGACACCTGGCATTCTGGAGAGTACTGCAGCGGCTTTCTGCACTGTGATGCCACCCGTCCATTCTCTTCTGCTTATCCTCAGGCTACGTCCACACTAGCCCGGATAGATTTGAAAACGGTGTATACGTCTGAAAATGGTCCGCGTCCACACTATCGTTTTCAGTCGTTGTCAGAGTTGTGTGTCCACATTGAAACAGCCGAAAACGCTTACGTTCCAGTACTGCGCAAGCGTGAAACGCAAGAAGATTCGACCTGCCTCATTTCTGTCTGCCGTTTATTTACTTTCCGGCTCTTTGAAATGTTGCAGCAAAATGTCGAGGAAAAGCACCGAGTTTTTTAAATGGACTAACAATGAGGTGGAGTTGTTGCTGCGAAAACACAAAAGTACAAAGTTGCAAAAGTAAGTGAGAATTAAAGAATTTGAAG
Organism: Oreochromis aureus; assembly: GCF_013358895.1. Taxonomy (NCBI): domain Eukaryota; kingdom Metazoa; phylum Chordata; class Actinopteri; order Cichliformes; family Cichlidae; genus Oreochromis; species Oreochromis aureus. The sequence goes on from NC_052956.1 coordinate 3,960,119, forward strand.
AAAAGCTATCCGATGCATGTACAAACTGATATTAATCTTTAACAGGGCTGTAACAATTGAGAGCAAACAAAACAACTGCTGTATAATTACCTCCGCTATCTTAGTTTAACTGGTCACATGACTGCATCACATGATTAAAATGTGCCATCGTTTTCGGGTTCGCTGTCCACACAGCGATGCGAAAACAGCGTTTTCACATGTATCTGCTTTGGAGAGCGTTTTCAAAACGCTGCGTTTTCCTTGACTGAAAACGCCGTCTCAGTGTGGACGGGAGGCCAAAACGGAGAGAAAAAGATGCGTTTTCAAACAAAAACGTATTAGAGTGGACATGGCCTCAGCGTAGGAGCTGGAGCCTGTCTGTCCCAGCTACCATAGGGCGAGAGGCAGGGTACTCCATACTGACACAGATACCCACAGAGATACAGACTCACATTCACATGAGTAATTTAGAATCACCAATGAACCTAACCCCAGTAACATGCGTTACTGGGGTTAGGTTCATTGGTAAGTCTGTGGGAGGAACCCTCAGGAATACACTCAGGACCTTCTTACTGTGAGGCAACAATGCTAACCACCGTCTTGCCCTTGCATTGAAATGGCGAGCATAAATGTATGTGGCTGTGTGATAACATTACCGGTGGCATGCGAACTGATCAACAGGGTGGATATACTGGGGCTTTCAACCAATGACCATGCAGTTTCACTAAGCTCATCTTGAGGCATCAGAACTGGAAACCAATAGGTGACATCACGATAGCTACGTCTACCGTTTATTAGTACATTAGCAGAAGCTAAGTCCCTCTTAGATGGAGCTAATGTTCATCAGCTAGATAGAGATTTTTGCCCATCAGAGAAAAATATCAGTTACATCTGTTTGGTAGAATTACACAGACAGGGGATGAGTTTAGCAGCATGGCAGAGAGCGAGAATAAAGAGGAAAAACAAGGTGACGGGAGGAGGTGTATTGTGTGGCAATACAAAAAGCTCCAAAAAAGGATGTAGTCTGAGGGACGGGCAGGCTTGTGTAAGAGCTGATTCTCAAATTCAAGCCCACCCACGTAGTATGATGTGACTACACACACACACACACACACACACACACACACACACACACACACACACACACACACACACACACACACACACACACACACACACACACACACACACACACACACACACACACACACACACACACACACACAAATACCCCTGAATGTTTCTGTGCATCGCTTCCACCCAATTCAACTAAATGAAACCCATCTTTGACGGGAGCACACGGCCCATGCTTTACCCCATGCTGGATTCTCGATGTGGATGCAAACACACACTTGTACACAGATGTATAGTCAGTAAGGCTGATATGAAGATAAAGATAGAATGAGAAGATTGTTTTTTTCTCCTTTCCCTGCTTCCACAATGGGTCTTATTTCACCTTTTTATTGGTCTCCTTGGTCTCTGCCTCGTGCTGCGACCTGCCTTTCCTTCTTTCGCTGCTGTTTTTTAACCCCATGGCTAACATCTCTCTCATTCTCTCAACCTACGGGAGACTTTGCCCTCTCTCTCCTGCTTTCTTTCTCTTCCGTTCTTTTTCTTTTAAACCCCAAGAGTCTTTGCTCTACCTTCCAATGTATTCGCCATTTCATCTTCCTTCACTGCTTCCTGCTCTTTTGCCTTGTGCACTTTTTACCTTCGCAGCCTTTTATGACCTTGCTTTAACCAGCCATACTTTGCAGCAGAAGGGCCACAGGGGCATTGGTGGTTCGGCTGGGTGAAGTCACAGAGACAAAAACAAGTGGGACAGAAGTAACTCAACAGAGTGGCACTTGAGACTTTAGCTTCAATACAATCCAGACAAGCTGTACTCTCAATATCTAATTACCAGTGTGTACTACAGTACAGCACCGATGAAACAAATCTCAGCTTTGAAGTTCAGGTAATGGTACTAGAGTGGATCATCTGGATGATTTATTACACTTGCCTCACCTCTCATACAGACAAGGTGAATGGACCACACTCCGAGTCCCACCCAACGTTCACCATGGATACATCCAGATGTTCGCTCGCTTGACTCTTACTGCCATCCAATTTATAGCTTGTAAATAAATAACCATTTGAAACTTTGAACTGTGACTCCCAGTTTATCTTTCCTTGAGTAACACCTAGATTTGAAACATTATCTATGCAAGTTTCTTTTAAATGCAAAGCACATACAGCTTTTTAAGGTATTTTTGTATTACGTTCCTCAAAAGCAGAGCTAAGATACGATGTGACTACCTTAAGTTTCACATTTGCAGATTTGTAAATGTGTGAATTTTGCTTCTTTTCCTTTCAGTAACTTTGATAATTTAACAGTTTGGCCTGTTGGTTGGAAAAGCAGGATTGTGCTTCTGACTTGAGCTCTAAGATCAATTTTTATACTTCTTTGTGTTTTTAAAAACTTATTTAGGCTTCCAGCAGGTAGTCCACATCGAACTCATTCAACTCCAGTGCAAACTTTTTGAATGTTCGGGCTGTCATTCGTTGCCTGACAGCTTAACCACCAATCAGAGCACATTATAACGTACTTCAGGCAAGTCCAATTAGTTACTGCTGATTTTCAGTCTAGTTCTTGTGTAATTTGGCATACCTCTCTTTTCTCCCCATTTCCCTTCCTTAAGAACCCTTTTTGACAGCCACCCCTCCACTGTGACCATTTCTGATGAGGCTTTAGTGAATTGTAGGTGGATCAACTGAACTTCCAGATGGATCTCTCAGGTCTTTGCTGGATATTTTTCTTATTTCTTAAGTACGTGACTTTCAGATATAGTTCTTTTTTTTAAGGCCTGTCATCATTTCTTTTGTCCCGCACTTTTCCAGCTGTCTCAAAGTTTTTAAGCACACCAAGCAGAGCTATGTCAAATGTTCGACTACTAATTTTGGGGGAATCGCTTTGCTGAAATTCATTGCAATTTAGTTTTATTAATGGTGCCAAACCACAACAGCACTCAACTTGCTTTACACTGTAAGGTAAAGACCCCACAATAATACAGGGAAAACCCCAACCATCCCCTATGAGCGAGCACTTGGCGACAGTGGGAGAGAAAAACTCCCTTTTAACAGGAAGAAACCTCAGACGGAGCTAGGCTCAGGGAGGGGCGGGGCCATCTGCATTGACTGGTTGGAGTGATGCATGATTGCAACATAGTAATTGTTGTGGACTTTGATGTCCGTCATAAATAATTTCTTATTGCAGTTGAGTAGACTTAACACTTTCACCCACCAGTGCAGGGCGCTATTGCTAAAAGCTACTGATCTGGTCATTAAGTCCACTCAATTCGGCTTGAAGAGATTTATTACTGTACATAACATGTCTTCAGTAAATTACACTAGGCATATCAAACATTCTATTTACATATAGACGATTTGCTCTGAAAATTGATTTAAAGCACTTCTCCACGTTCTCCTTTTTATATTAACTGTACATTTTCTCCTTAATGCTTAGTAGAGGAGGTGTAAAGTATGAAAACAATATTATTTATAAACGAGAACATTGCTCAAATAACTGTTCAGACTGTAAGATTATGTCAATTTAAGCTCTATTTTCCATAAATCTCTCCCTCTAAAACCTATCTGCTTTGCAGCCAGACATTAGACACATAAATCATAAGACTACACAAACAACAGCCATCTCGTCTAGTGTGACAGAAAAAAAGAGGGAAAATCTGTTTTTTTTTGTTGTTGTTGTTTTGTTTTACAAAAGCTTACATAGATATATACATGTGTAAATAATATACATTCATATAGAGTTTAAGTGCAGAAAACTATGAGGATGAAGACTTTTTCTCATTGGGTATCACAGTCCCAGTGACAGCCGCAGAGCCGTTTTCTCTTATCTGAGCCGCTTCTCTCCATTCTCTCTCTTTAGCATTTCCCCCCCCTCTGAATCCCATAATTTCTCTCCCGGGGTGTTAATTTGCTACGGTGAGGATCAGAGGGCCAAAGGGCTCCAAAGGAAAGTCAGAGTCCAGGGAGGGTGCAGTGAGCGTGCTTGAAAAGGATCTTGTGTGCTTGCGTTCGTGCAGTGTGTGTGCATTTTATTGTCTGCTGGGCATCTGTTGACTGAAAATCTGCAGTGATGGCTGGTCTCCTTAGAAGGGAAAAACAAACGTCGTGAAGGGTTTAAGTGTCCTCAAACAACACTTAGAGGCTCAGTTCACCTCGAAATCCCCTTCCATAGACCGAGCTAGCTACACAACTAGAGGAATGGGCAATGGGAGCTTCACATGTACAAAAACTGGTTTCTGTGTGTACAATAGAGATTATTTATAATATTAAAATGATCTTTTATGTTAATGATACCGGTGACAACTAAGTGAACTGTAGTTAGCATCTTTTTGCCCACACTTACAACGCACAGGTAGGAGCGAGTGAAGATCCTAGACATTGACCAAAATAGCACCTTGATAAATGTTGCTCATGTTTGGGATGAAGCTTTTAGTTTTTAGGTTATTTTGCTTTTTAGCAAGCGCTGCACGCTGTTGATGCTGTAGGGGAGTGGTAGGAAGGCACTGAGGCGCTGAGGAGCGAGCATAAACAAGCATCAGAGCACTCTACTGAAGGTAACGAGTTCGAGTATATCTTATTTTTTGAACTTTGTTAACGATATGTTACAATCCAAATTTTCCTAATAAAAGAAAAAACATGTCAGTTCCTTTAGAATTCAACATATAGTGGATCTAAACCTTCTGGGCTGATGATTCGATGATTTGATGCACTCTCCATCCAAATGCCTGAATCTGCACCGTCAGCACACGCAACGATAGAGCCCAAAGCAGGCTCACCCCATCCCTCCTCTTGAATATTGGATGAGGCTGATGCATGCTTCCAGCCTCGCAGCCGGTACAGCAGGTCAGAGTACCAGATGTGGCATGAACGATGCTGAGACTGATCCGTGTTTCTGTAAATGCTGTTCACTTTGCTCGTGAGCACGAACTGCGGCTCAGGAACAGGATGAGTCAAGGTTTCTGGCAGCGGCTGGGGAAGCAATCGTTCACCCGTTCCCCTCCTCCCTTGCCCTTTCCCTCCCTTCCTGGGAGCTCGGGCTGGCAGCAGTCACAAGTCAAAAGGACAAGTGGAGGGAACCTTAATTTTGGCTGCAGCCCCCGCAGACGTTCGGACCAGTGGTTATCTCTTCTGGATTTACTGCCTCTATGTTACATTTATGAGCCGGGACAGTTGTGTTTGCTGAGATTTTCACTGATAAGCCCAAGGAATATCAAAAAACTCATACTCCCAATTCTCCAGTGCATAGCTGCATCTAAGTTTCTCTCTTTTGCGCTTACTTGTTCTGTCTCCTTCTCCCTCGCTATCTCTCTCCCCCTCCTAAAATACCAATCTCAGACTCCAGAAATAAAATCGGAAGAGGAATCTGCTGAAGGGCACTCTTCGCAGAGAGCGATTAAGACATTTCTGGCACATTCTCCTGTATCCCGCGTTTCCGGTTTGAGAGGTGAGGCAGAGTAATCTCATGCTGCATTGGCTCTACAAGACAAACCAGGCTGAATAATTACACAGAGCAGGACAACAATCAACAAAGTCCTGACATAAAAAAAAAGGACCCAGCAAAGCACACAATTGTCTTTCCAAACTGCTGACAGCCTCCCAGTCGCCATCACCTTTGCTTAATGGTTAGCATTGAGGCTGTGCATCCACACAGAAAGATGACAAATAAATTCAATTATTCCACCAAAAAGAACTGCTGTCAGCAGTGATGAGGAAGCACCGGAGGGGGATCAGCGATGCAGAGTGGTTTATCAGACCCGAGCCAAAAGCAGTAGGTGGCAGACTTCAGAAGAAAGTTATCTGATGATCTTTTATGCTCTCTTTACAAGCTGTGAGTGTTGTTCTCCTTTCTTTGCAGTGGTGGCACGCTACGACTACTCTCCAAGGATCTCCTGGCTGGCGGAGGTGTGAACGAGTAGATGAATGTCACGCCTACGGGCCTTTAGGACCTCGCAGAACAGCCTGCTTTTATTGTCTCTAAACTGTGGATGCAAGCCACACTATTTGTGCTTGCTGATCTAATAAAATCCACCCATTTTAGACCGCCACCACTAGCGCAGCATTTTCTCTGGCTCGCCTTATGTCGCAGGAATGTAGAAACGGTCAGTAACAATTTGCTGTGAGCATTTTCTTACTTTAAAAGTATGTAATCTATAATTAAAACCTCCTTTTTTCTGGCATTAAGGACGACAAAAAAAGCTAAACCTGTGACACACTCAAAGTCGTAAATGTGTCTGCAGTTGCACTTTTCTAGCTTTAGATACATGAACGCTTGATTACAGATGATGAAGTGGACAGAGGGAAAGGCTGGCTGAGAGTGCAGCTACTGTTTAAGGATTCCCTCCCACAGTGTATGCATTTAAAGTTTTAACAATGTGAGTGTGTGCTCGCGCGTGTGTGTGCGAGTGAGCAAAGACAGAGAAACAGTATGAGGCGAGCTGGACCCCTGCGTCTCCTAGTCATTACAGCTCATTTGTCTGAGTGCTATTCCACTTGGCTGGGTTGAGTTAACAGTTTGCCCTGGCGCTCTCCACCCTCCTCTGAGCCGAGCACAGTGACACATGTGGAGAGAGGGAAATGGGAGCATAATGTATGAGTTTGTCTGGGTGCACGCACATTCGCACACAGCATGCACACAAAAGAAAACTTTGCTTGCTGCTTAATAGCAGGCAAACACAAACTGTATATGGATGTCAACACTCCTCAAAGCCAGAGTGCAACTCATACGACTTAAGGCAAAAATGTTTGAGGGTAAAATTTGCAGCACCAGCGGCTGTTTAATCCCCTCCCGATCCCCTGCAAAGTCTAATGACAGCTAATCAGATGCACATCCACAGTCTAATTAACCAATTAGCAGCTAATGGATTCACATACACTACACAAAATGCCACCGATTCATTACGAGACACCCATAGTTTTCACTTTACCCAAGACTTTTCGGGCCAAATGTGAAAGACAGAAGGCAGTTAACGCAAAATGCACAGATGCAGTAGCAAACCGAGGTAAATTAGGGGTGACAAGAGGAAAAAATAACATTTAAATCAATGGTGCACATTATGTTTAAAAAAACAGCAAAAAAAAAAGATGCAAAATAGCTATCGGTGCACACACATTCACGCAGTAACCGAGCGTATTAACACATCTAATTTTAAAACTGCATTTGTATTTGAAGATCGCAGAGAGCCCGTTTCGATGCCGAACACATTTTTTGGCTCCTTAATTAGCATCCAATGAAATTAAAGTTAGGAGAACTTGTTTATTATAAGATACACGAATATCTCAGCTGAAGAATAGCCTTCATATCACGGTTGTGATTCGGGTTTCATGACTTTCGTCTCCAGAGGAAAAAAATGAGCTTTGCCCTAACGTCGTCCAGTATCGTTACAAACAGATTTATCTCATTTTATTTTTCCCCATCAACACAGTATTATTTACTCTGCAAAGAGCAAAACAATACGTGACATGCCAGGGCTTGTCAGAGTGACTGATTAACAATCAATAAAAACCGAGCAATTAAGTCCAAAAAAAAAAAAAAAAAAAAAAAAAAAGCAAGAGAAGGAGAGAAATTACAACACTGCAGCACAGCAGGACTCTACATAAAGAAAAACCTGGCAAAAACAAGACAATTAAGGGATGTGTGAAAACCATCTGGCTGCTTCTGTTTAGCCACAATAGAAATAACTTTTTTTTTTTTTTTAGAGCTTGCAGCTAATGGAGCAAGTACTCATTAAAATGTCTCACTTTCTGTTAAACTTAAAAAAAAGTTCCTGCTATTCCATCTTATAAGCACACTGCAGCGTGTATCTTCATAGGCCATTAATATTCTTATTAGCGGTTAGCTTACACTTGTCATGATTTATGAGCTTAATTCAGCAAAAACGTGGAACAAATGCAATTTCACAAGCACATTTAGTATCTTTAAAAAAAAGAAAAGAAACCATATCTAAAGCGTATACATCTATATTAAGAAAGTAGCTAATATTTGGTGTTGTTTACTTATGTACAGTTAGGAATGGGAGTTTGTACTTCTACCCTCTGGTGCCTTTTAGTATGTTTAAAAAACTGGCAAGTTTTTATGGGCTGTAAAGTCACATTTCTTTTACTTCATTAAATTCTTACTGCTCTCTCATCAAGATTGTTTCCAGTGGCATTCGGCAACTGATTCCAGTAAGAAACTCTCTCAGAAAAGCCACTTTCTGCCACTTGTTCAGTAAAGCTGGTACATTTAACAGCTCAAACAGTATAAACACACCAGGACTCTCAGAAAACAGCTAAAAGGAGAGAGAATAGTGGATGCACACTGATGATATGGACAAAAACAAAATCATTAATGCTAATGTTGCTCCGTGTGCAGAACAGCTACTGCTGACCAACATGGTACTTTACACAGTTACTAGCTCTTTATCCTGTGAAAGCCTACTAGGAGTAACCCTTTAAGCTCTTTTCTGAACAGAGTGGTTTCTGTCATGTCTCAGGCCTGGACATAGAATAAAATGACTGGATGTGCACCAGAAGTTAGTGAGGGCTGTCTCTACCTGTGCAGCTACCTTTGGAAAACCCCCAACCCTATTCGAATGGTCGTCAAACAACGTCTTTATTGATATAAAATAAGGTGTCAGTATAAAGGTGACCTCTGACCTTGAGCTTGAGGTTGAACCAGTCGGGTGTTAACTTGGGTGTCCACGCAGCCCGCCCACCGACCCATCCAGCAGGGGTGGCACAGGAGGAATCAAGGGTACTGAACCAATCGCAGTAGTTTCAGGTTACGTCGACCTGACGCTTAGCTACACTTCCAGGGGGGTGAGCGTTACGACACAGCTACGGAGTAAATGACACACTCTAGCATAAATCCCCACTAAGTCTTAATGACATCCTTAGAGACCGTACAGCTTGTCACATATGTGATGCTACTGATGTGCATGTTGGACAATCATTTAAATTCTAGAAACTGTCTCTTGTCTGATCAGATATTTTATTGTCTGTTTGAAGAAAAGTTCAAACACGTTAAATCTTGAAAACTTCAAACCTCGATCTTAATTCATTCAATAGTTTATATATACAAGCTGAACTGGGCGGTCCCTGCCTTTTGCACAACATCAGCTGGGATAACCCACCCTTACCTTTCACTCTGACCTGAGGTTAAGGTGTTCAGAAAATAAGATGTCAGAGAATTGTATCTGTTACCTACCAGCCAAACAGATACCTTGTCTTTAACAAAGCCTAAACATAGGGAGCCTGGCTCCATCAGAAGCTCGCTAATTAAGTCCCTGTGTCCCATTTGTTGCATCCTTGAAAAAAACAAAAAAAACAAAAACAAAACAACAATAACAAAATTTTCCTAGAACGCAAAACTAATTGGTTCGCCAACCAATTTGGGTTTTTTATTCAGTTTTTTTCCCCCCATGAAATTAAATATATACGACTTGTCTTATTCCTTTTTTTTCTCCTCACAAATATTAAATAGTCAGCCTTAATGATCCATTATTCGTTGGGCTCAGCTAACAAATGGCCAAGGAACACCGGCACCGTGAGCGCAACTCTTATTATTTAAGTCTCAATGTGAAAGGATGTTAATTAAAAATCTGTCCCGCAAGAATAACTTTAAAAAAATTCAAGGCTGGAAAAAGTGCAATTCGACTCAAATTTATCTCGAGTGTAAAGAAATGGAGGTGTCCGCACACGCGCACACTGTAACACACCCACGTATGCACGCAACTCACAAGTTCACAGATTGACTGCGCTCAGCAAGAAGTGCTTCACGGATGGCAGTTTTCCTTTCTTTTTCCGCATGACAGACTTATCAACCGAGCTCAGGTGGTGCCCCATCTGCTTGTGCACATTTAAAATATACACACACACACACACACACACACACTCGCTTACTGCTTACACAAGAAGACGCATGCTCAAGGAATAAACTCAATCAAATGTCTGCCCTTCAAATTTCATTTCTGATCCCCCTCTCTCCCCCTCTGTGACCACACTGTGACCTCTCCTCCTGTTCTTCCTTATCACTGGTTCGCCTACACGCGACTGATACAGAACAACCTCAAACTCTCCTTCGAGTCTTCATCATTTTATCTTTCTTGCCGTCTCCTCGTCTGCGGTGAAATCCCAGTGACGATGTGCCCCGCTGCGCAGAACCCACCTTGCCCAGCGGAGCAGATGGTTGAGCATCGGAAGCGGGGCAGGCGAACAAGCGCGTTTGGCATCAAGTGCACGCTTAAGCATCGTAAAATATGTTAAAATGATGCAAAAAGCATTTACTAGCCCAAACAAGAAAAGGTGCATTCAGTGCATTAGAACGCAGGCTTCTTGGCAGTGACGCCCTGATTAAATGCATGCCTCAGACAGTCAGTCATAATAAGTGTTTTAGCTTCACAGGAGTTCAAAACTTGATCGGAAAAACTTACATATATTTCTCATTCATTGAGCCATTGGGGTATAATGCATCATGAATGTATTCATCCCGGCAGCATTTATGCATTTATATAATTCTGTAGTACAGAGCCACAAGCAACTGGGAATCAATACACACTTCAGCCTGCATAATGGGGGATGTAGAAGGCATAAGATATGCACATACCAAACACTATAAAATGCGCCTTGACAGAAAATGCTTCAAGAAAGTGCCGAGAACAAAGAGAAACTAGCGGCTCGAGGATGAGTAATGGGATGAAGGTGAGCATATGTAACGCCACAAATGTCTTCTCTCAAGAAACGGATAATTCTTCTCGTGCTGCTGGATTACAGGCAATTAAAGACGCAAAAAAATAAAATATTGACCTAACGCTGTCCTCCTCGTGTTTGTTCACTGGCGAGCAAAAATGCAACGGCCGGACAGCAGAGTCTGTAAACTGACCTGCATAAAGTGCCATTTGTTAGGCAATTATCTTTATTCTACCAAGCAGAAATGACTTGTGCTGAACGGTAAGGTGTGCTGGTGCGAAACTCATAATGCCACGCAGACGCTATAATTAGGTAAAGCTGTACAGGGTGAAGAACGGGATCCTGGCCGAGCTACGGGGAAAAAAATCTGAAGGCCAAAAGCAATTTGCAGGCGCCCTCCAATTTTCTGGAATTATTCTTTGATTTTAACGATGTAAACAAACACGGTCTTCAAATGACTTGGACTTGGGTTGCAGTAGAAAGAGCAAATGATTGGCCAGTTCCAAGAATCTCAAAGCAAGAAATCCTACTGTGCCTAGCTGCTGTTAAGAAAGTTGTTTATGTGCTACGTTTGCTTTAATAAAAGTTTATAGCATCTTGCAGAATCCTTGGAAAGCCACTACAGCTGGCCGTGTTTAACTTTTCAAGGTTACCTCAATCAGACTCGATGCAGAAGCTGTTTGAGCGACTGCTGAAAGTAAAACGTGTCGTGACTTTTGGATACGTGACCCGTTGCCCACATGTACGTTCGAGCATTTACAGTAGCTGTGTGCAAAACATTACCGAGTTCTAAATCACCGCCTTTGAGTTGTGGGCTAAAAAAAATCAATCCAGTGCACTGGCGAGCCCGCGTCTCGTGTGGAGCCCTGACCTCTCGGTCACCTTGCTGCAGTAAAATATGAATCGAGGATATGCGTGAGCGTGTGGGTGCCCAGATGCCGGCAGCGCCGACGAGTGTGTTCCGGGTCAGTTATGTGGGAGGCAGATCACGTGACCGCTACCGAGACCAGGGCACAAATGATGGACGTCAGTTTATCTGTGCTTTATGTGTGCGCACGTACCAGCAGAAAGTCTCGGGCGGGTCCTCGGCGTCTGCATCTCTTGCCGTGCGTGAGGCAGCATGTGGTAACGCTTGGCTTCGTTCACCAGATCGCGACATGCCTCTGAAGATTTGATCAGCTCCTCGTTGTCCACTACGTTCAGCAGATAGGACGGGTGGATGAAGGGAAGACGCACCACCGCTAACAGCTCTGACAAATGCTGATAAGAGACACATAAAGGGAGGGAAAGGAACAGAGAGTCATTACATGTTCCAGGTTGCAGTTAGTGAGTGCTGCTTAAATAACCTGAAAGAGATCTAAATAAAGAAACAGAGTGGGTTGTCCACCAATTAGAAGGCCGGCGGTTTGATCCCAGTCTCCTCGATGACCGCGTGTGGAAATATCCTTAAGCAAGAGTTTCCCCTGATAGATCCATCAGAGTGTGAGTGTGTGAATGTTAGATATAGAAAATAAGCCCCTATATGAGACTGTTGAATAATAAATGGCAAAGTAAAGGGAAAATCAGCCAACACGTGGACAACACGTGTTACAGCAGTGCTATATTTTACATACAAGAAAAATGATCCCTGTTAACTGGATGAAGCCTAACCCTCTTACTTAGATTTGTACAAAAAACGGCCGCCATCCTACAACTTGGATTACTTATATTTACAAAAAGATGGACACCTGGTACTCTACCTCAATTTAAATGGCTTTTGTTTAAATGAAATGAAGCCAACATTCAAGGTTTGGCTTTTAGGTTTTGGGTTTTTTCCCCTTTTTTTTGGTTTGTTGGGTTTTTTAAAAAATGTAAAATTGCCTGTAAGTGTGTTATTGTTAATAAAGTTCCAATTTACCGAACACTAACAGTGTTTGAATTACTTTAGTTGAAGTGATCAAAGAACAGTGTTTTTGCTGTAACATTTGAGTGTCTTGCTGGGAAAAGAAACCATCGTGTTTGATAAAAGCCGGGACTGTTAGCGTGAGGAAACCTGGCAGTAGCAAGACCATTAGCTCAGTTACTGTCAGTGTCAAAACTTCAAAGCTGCAGTGAAACCCTGCACGCATTTTCTAAAATTTCTACACTCATATTGGACAAAAATGCTAAAATGTGTAGAGAAAAATGAGAAAATGCCTGACTGAGTCCTCACAGATTGAAGTGACTGAATTTCCCCAGTAATTTCCCAAAAAAGCAACTAAAAGGAACTCTGGAGACTTGTTTTGAACCGCGTCACTAAAAGTTTACAGTAAGATCCGAGCCTCATCTCACTTTCGTACGCGCATTCGGCTACGATGAGACAGCTGACACTGTCGGCGGGGGGTGGTGGTGGGGTGGGAATCTTAATTCCACCCTCAGCGCTTCTGATTCCCACTCCCCACCACCCCCATCTCCAAATAAAATCTTTCATGAGACAACTAATGCTCTTTTGCAGCTAAATTAAGACCCAGTTCTGGCTAATCACAGCCCATTCAAGCCAAGATGCTGCAGTGCCACCAGCAAGATTTTTTAAAAATTTTTTGTAACATGAAAATGGCCCCATTAATTTCCCGCGGTGCCGAGCTGGTTAATGACAATTAGGCTTTGAAGGTAAAGGGGGGGGGGGGGATCTTTTTACTATAGCAACTTTAGCATATTTGTGTTCGTTTCATCTCTGGGCGTGCATGCATTTATGCTTATACTGTATAGGTGTTCAGCTCAGAGGTAGGACAGGCTGTTGCCATAGCAACCTTGTCTATAGCTCTGGCTGCTGAGTGAATTTTTTTTTTTTGCCTCCCCTCCAGTCTGTGTGTACATGTGTACGTGTGTCCCCCCTCACACCTCACCGCCGACCCCACGGGAGCCTCGTCTACGCTGACAGTAAAAAGCTGTAAACAAGCTCGGACGGAGCGACAGAGAGTTGGGTGGAGGCTGACCCCATTGACCCTTTGGCTCAGAGCGGCGCACACGAGCCACGCGGGGAGGGCGACAGAACAACGGGCTCAGAGAAGCATCATTCAGCCGAGTATAAATAATAAGCAGACACTGCCTAAGCACATCTCTCTTTCTCTCTCTCCCCTCCACCTGAGGCCTTTTAAGTCTGGCATGTGTCCCATCTGCTCTCCAGCGATGTCCTGAGCTCATCTGACCAGAAAGAAGTAAATAAGACGTCAGACTGCGGGACAAAAAGACGGAGAGACAAGCGCGAGAGGAAGTAGATAGGGCATGGGAAGTGGGGGTGGGAAGACAAGTGATGACACAACAGGAGGAAAAGAGGATGCACGGCAGAAAAGGATAAAAGTACGTCGAACGATCTGAAGAAAGACAAGGTGGGAGAGACGAAGTGATGGTTTTATGGCAGTCAGAGAAATCTGCTGATGACATTTCCTCTCTGTGAGCACGCTCGGAGCAAAACACTGTCCTCCGTTTGGGACTGTCTGTTTCCCTCATCTATGAATTTCCACTGTGCAGTTTATCAAACAAACAGCTCAGTTCCTACATAAACACTTGCAATCGCTCCCAGCACCTCAGCTCAAACACAGAGAAGGTGAAGTCAGAGCAAGCTCCTTAGCATTCTGCAATATTCTTAAGGGAAGACTTCTTTACTCAAGAGAAGCTACTACTTCCAATTAAAGTGCCCCCATAGTGGGGAGATTTGCCCCAGTAGTTACTGAGTCATGTCACACTCAAATGGAGGACTTAAGCTTCAGGCTTACTGCTATGGACTTCCATTACAAGGTACTTTACTCCAAGTCTGCTTCAACCTACACCTCTTAGGACATCCTATCAAGTTATTAATACCTGTAATCGGATGTGGCGAAATGTTAAAAAGGACATATTTAATAGTAATTTTTCTTTAAGATAAATATCTTCAAAAACACAACAGTCTGAGGAAGGAAATATTGAATTTTGTTGTGTTTAAAATTCATGGCTCATGAAATCTTGCACGGAAATCTGCAGGTTATCAGAAATAGGTCCTCTACTGACTCTTCTGGCCCTCAGAACTAAATTAAAGCTGTATATGGGGCAGTTTCAGCCAGGTGGTGCCCTTAAGGGCACTACAGAAATAAATGTGCTCGAATGCCTGTGCGCACATCTGGAAGTCTTGCTCTTATTTGGAACGGCAGGTGGACTGGCTCGCAGTCCGACATCACACAGCTCAGTTGAGCTGGAAACTAAAAATGCCTGCGACCAGGAGTGGGAAGGTTACTTTTGAAATATAAGAGCCATTTAATTACCACATCAAAGCAATGGAACGTCTTGCACCTAATTAAAATTTCCTAAAAAAAATTATTTAAATTGAGTCATAATGAAGCAAAGACCTCAGGGTCTAGATAGTTCCTCACATCTAATATCCAGCATTTCGATGGTGACAGCTGATAAACAAGCTTTACTCTTTACTGTAATATTAGAGCCACTTTCCAATTTTATGAGGAAAATATTGGTTAATTTCCAGCACCGAAGGCGATCTTGTCTGGGGAAATGGCCACCCACCTCGGCCTGCAACGATCTGATTGGCAGATAAACTGTTCTTAACCTTTTAGTGTATACAGAAATAAACAGAGCCTGTCTAGACCTGCGCCTAATCTTAATGCTGCTGCATTCATGTAAGCAGAAAAACCATACAATCTAAGTAATCGTCAACATTTTGATTAGTAACTGTAATTTAATTCTGCTTTTTTCAATAACTCATGATGCGAGTAAAACTACATTTAACTTATAATATAATTGTGCGTGCATGCCTTTAACCGTCTTCCTAGCCAGCAGTTAAAGAGTTCAAGGCGTGATGGACATCTGTGTTAGAGGTTCACACACACGCTGCAGAACCACTCCCATTTCAGTGCTCAGTCTCTCGCACATGCACACACGCACACACGCACACACACACACACACACACCTTTCTTTTACTCACGTCTCCTTAAACAAACATGAAAAAAAAGAGCAAAACCATCCTACTGTACCATCTGCAAATCATAGCTACCTATAAAGCCACATCTGTTGTAGCCTCTCTTCCCTTGCCAAATATCTTTTAATGACAGTCAAACTACCTCAAAGAGAGCATCTGGTCTCTGCAAAAAAGGTTAGGACAGACACTGTTTCCATATACAGGTAAAAATCTGCCTGAAACCAAGCTCGTACATGTGCACAGACACACACATGCACGTGTAAATACAGCCAGAGACAGATGGGTGCATTCAGGAGTGGATCCCCCACGACTGCGCTGATTTCATCCTGTGCTGTTTGTGGTCAAAGTTGCTGGATTCTGTTCGGAGTGTTCTGTCCAAAAGTTGACTGGCTGGTAAATCTTGTTAAGGAGATTAAGACAATGTATAGTCTCTGAGGCTGAACTCTGATTAAATAAACCAGCCGCTGACTCGATTGCACTGTAAACAGTGTGGGATATCCCCTATGTGTGTGTGTGTGTGGGAAAGAGTGCCTAGCAGCTTTTCTCTACCTTAATTCAGCTTCCTTTCCGCCATCCCTCTCCCTCTGTCCGTCTATTTCTAAAAAAGAATTACTCTCCATCTCTAATTCTAACTAACTCCCTATCTCTCCCACTTCTTCATCACTTTCTGCCTCTCTCGCTCTCCACCTCCATTCCCGGCTCGTCGCTCTTCCTCCCACACACGCATATATCGGCATGGAAATGAAGTAGAGTTGCACACTTGGTGCTAATATTCAAATCCAAAGTGTCAGACCCTATGAAAAAAAGAGAAGAAAAAAGTCGTGCTTCATGCCAGCTATTGAAACTAGTCAAGCAGAAATTATTGCAGATACTGTTTACTCAGGCTGCTGTTTGTCTTCTAAAACAAATGAGCTTCACATTTGTGGTTTTGAAAGGAATTTCTCAACAGCAGCTTGATGGATTACTATGAAATCGGGCACAGAGATTTTTCTTTGCCTGTGTGTGAATTAATCTGCCGCAGCATCATGGCCAAAAAATAAATAAAATAAAAAAATGGACCGATACCAGCTTGGTGATTAAATTACCTGCAAAAGCAAACAAAAACTAGCCACAGTCCAGTCAGTCTCAGTCATATGTTTGCTTAATGCTTACTAGCAAACGTTGATTACAGTAAAACCACTATCCCTGTTTAACATGAACATTTCAGCATTATGAACACATGAACGCATGCTGAATGAAAAAGGGGAAAATGGGAGACTGTGTATAAAAAATGGCTGTAATTTCTAAACAGGTGATGCAAAATTTTTTACAGTTTTTGTCAATTAAAACTGAGAGTCTGCAGTTCATTTACATGCTGACTACCTGATTACTGGCTGTGTACAGAGGTGAAACTACAAAAGTTGTGTGTTTATCCAACAAATTACAGACCTACTGTGGATTCAGCAAATACAGGTACCAAAATATAAATAAACCAAATCCTGACCAGTGTTGGGAAGTTGACTCCACTACAGATCACAGAATACATGCCCCAACATGTATTTTGTAACGTATTCTATTATTCAATGAGAGTAACTTATTCTGAATACTTTGGATTACTTAATATATTGTCATGCTTTTTACAACTACATGAATGTACTATTGCTGTGTGATTTATTACTCTTACTGACGGCTACTCGCCATACCAATACCAACTAGATGTTTAAATCTTAATATAAATGAGTAGCAGTAGGTGGACATTAGGTAAGGCTGCACTTTCTGCAGCGATCTCCTATAGAAAACTATTCTGCGCATATATAAAACAGGTCCACAGCTCCGAACCGTAGTAAAGGGACCTCTGGCTAATACGTCGGGTTCATGTCGGGTTCGTAGCCAAAAACTAGCTTTACTTTGTTGTCTGGGTCAACTTTGCTAGCAAGAGGCAGAGAGAGGCGTTGAAAGGCTGCTCCAACGGAGCTTATTGTTTCGGAGGAAAACACGAACACAGTGTACAGTCGAGTCTTAACAGCTTACTTACAGCTGGGCTACACTGCCCATGAGGCTACACTCTTTAGGGCAATGCCTGTCACACTCTGCCTTCATATTAAATAATTTTTTGGATAATAATTTTAAAAAATATGTCTTCACATCATTATGCGGGCCGCAAGTAGAGGTGACATGGGCCGCGAGATTGAGACGCAGGCATTAGAGCCTCTTAATGCGTGTTTTGTTTGGGTTTCCACCGGCATGGAATTACCGAAAATAGAGAGGTAACTGTAACGGAATACAGTTACTCATATTTTGTATTTTAAATACGTAACGCCGGTGCATTTATTCCGTTACTCCCCAACACTGATCCTGACCCAAACGTCTCAGGAAAAAGCAACACCGAATAGACCAGGCAACATTTTTTCAGTCTTTTGTCGTCCAATTTTAGTGAGCCTATCTTAGCGGACACGGGTGGTACCCGGTGTGGTCTTCTGCTGCTGAAGCCCATCTGCTTCAAGGCTTGACATGTTGTGTGTTCAGAGATGCTCTTCTGCACACCTTGGTTGTGAGAAGTTATGGTTTGAGTAACTGTTGCTTTCCTAAAAGCTCAAAGCTGTCTTCCATGTCAGGGTTGAGGGGGATAGTTCCAGCACGTCAACCTTCAAAGTCACTTAAACCAGCTTTCTCCCCACTGTGATTCTCAATTTGCACTAACAAGCAGCTAACAAAGTTCCGAAGCCTCCACTTCAGCATCACGTCCCTCCTCATCTCGTCTCTTTTGAGACCAGTTGTCACGAGTGAGAGGAGGATATGACTGAGGCTACGTCCACACTAATGTGTTTTCGTTTGAAAACGCATCGTTTTCTCTCCGTTTTGACCTCCCGTCCACACTGAGACGGCGCTTTCCTCAAGGAAAAAGCGTTTTGAAAACGCTCTCGAAAACGCATACATTTCAAAACGCAGCTGTCCTGTCGCTGTGTGGACAAACGAAAACGCAGACTTTCTAAAACGATGATGTATTTTAGTCATGTGATGCAGTCATGTGACCAAATAAACAAAGATAGCGGAGTGTATTATACAGCAGTTGTTTTGATTGCTCTCAATTTTGACAGCCCTAAAAAAGATGAATATCAGTTTGTACATGCTCCAGATAGCTTTTCTTCAAACTCTTTAATTCTCACTCGCTTTTGCGCATGCTCAGGACTGGAACGTAAGCGTTTTCATCCGTTTCAGTGTGGACACACGACTCTGTGAAAACGACTGAAAACAATAGTGTGGACGCCGAGCGTTTTCAGATGAAAACGCCGTTTTCAAATCTATCCGGGCTAGTGTGGACGTAGCCTGAGAAACCAATGACACTGAAGGCAGTCACAAGTCAAATATACCCCGCTGCTCTACTTTAAATGTAAACATTAGCTTAAAGCAAAGACTTAAAAACAAACATCTGAGTCCACAAAGTCATTAGAAAAGTGTTTACTGACGACACACATGGTTGCTTTTTCCCAGATTTCTTTTTGCAACCATACCAGCTGCTCCCTTTATGAATAATCCAAATTTACAGGAATTCTTTCATGGCTGCGCACCTAGATGTTGGAGTCATCTTTTTCACACCACGGAAACATGAAAAACACATTTTCACTGTGCAAATTCATAATTAAGTTGAACTTAACTCTTCCAATGGAGAACATTTTTCATGTGCATTAGGTTTACTTGGATGAATCAAAGCTCATCCAAAGGTAAGCAAGTCAAAGATTTGGTATTTAAACTCCTTGGGCTTTAACTTTTAAGACTTTGGAATCATGCATGAGTGAAGAGTACATACATTAATGAGTATATTAATTTGTCTATGCGTGTGCATGCGTGCGACATGAACTGCGAGGTAAATGAGAATCCTCACGACACTCAGACCAACGGATGACGTCCTCTCAGCAGATGAGGAAAGGCGCCATGTATCCGGCTCCATTTCTCTCCATCTTCAACAAGCTCTCAAGCAATCAGTCTCTCATGCACAGGCACACGCAGAGCGAATGCGGGCGCCTTCGCTCCAGACGAATGGTGTGACCTGTCATTTTCATCTTCTCGCTTACTCATCCAAGCAATCCTTGTGCACTTTTAAACAGAGATGGCATCTAATGGATGCAAATTATACCCACTACAGTGCCAACTGCAAGACATCAAGCCTACTGCGCATGATCTTTACAGATTTCTAAGGAGTTTGATGTTTTTATTAGTTTTTTCTTAAACGTGGAACATATGGAAAGAATCCACAGGAGACTGAGGACATATGGAGGTACTGCTTTTAGCTTGTCTGCCCACTCTCACTTTTTTTCCTCCCTGTTCCATTCTCACTGGACGAGCTGCATTTACGAGGAGCTTGTATTCATATCCACTTAGATTCTGATACGCAGCCCTGACAACACCTTCTGACTTCATCTCTCTAATGGACTCAATCTCACGATGACCCGGTACGCAACAGCACACCGGGTCAGTGTCAGTAGAGACACATGCCCCGCAGCCTCGTCAGGCTGCATCTACTGCCGAAACACTGCTGCACAGCCCACTTCAAAAACTTCTCTTTCTCTTCACACATGCACACACACACATTTGGGCAGGTGGACGGAGGAGGTTGAGCCTCGTGAAAGGCAGGGATAATGTGTCTAACAGGGAGCCTCTCAGATCTGTCAGTGCCGGCAGAGAAGCAGCCGGGAGGCCGCCAGCCGCTAACAAAGATGACAAATGTCCACTGAGCATTTCCCATTCCACTACTGTCAGTGAGGACTAACGCTTCTTACTGTGCATGTGTGTGTGTGTGTGTAAAATGACTGAGTGCCACAGAGGCATCAAATAAATGACACAGGAGCGGTCCTATCTATTTCCTCTGCTTTACTGTGAAAAATGGACGACTCAACACTTAAAACACAACCCTGCATTAAAAATTAAACAAACACACACACAAGCTTACTGACTTATACAGGGAGTGCAGAATTATTAGGCAAATGAGTATTTTGTCCACATCATCCTCTTCATGCATGTTGTCTTACTCCAAGCTGTATAGGCTCGAAAGCCTACTACCAATTAAGCATATTAGGTGATGTGCATCTCTGTAATGAGAAGGGGTGTGGTCTAATGACATCAACACCCTATATCAGGTGTGCATAATTATTAGGCAACTTCCTTTCCTTTGGCAAAATGGGTCAAAAGAAGGACTTGACAGGCTCAGAAAAGTCAAAAATAGTGAGATATCTTGCAGAGGGATGCAGCAGTCTTAAAATTGCAAAGCTTCTGAAGCGTGATCATCGAACAATCAAGCGTTCATTCAAAATAGTCAACAGGGTCGCAAGAAGCGTGTGGAAAACCAAGGCGCAAAATAACTGCCCATGAACTGAGAAAAGTCAAGCGTGCAGCTGCCAAGATGCCACTTGCCACCAGTTTGGCCATATTTCAGAGCTGCAACATCACTGGAGTGCCCAAAAGCACAAGGTGTGCAATACTCAGAGACATGGCCAAGGTAAGAAAGGCTGAAAGACGACCACCACTGAACAAGACACACAAGCTGAAACGTCAAGACTGGGCCAAGAAATATCTCAAGACTGATTTTTCTAAGGTTTTATGGACTGATGAAATGAGAGTGAGTCTTGATGGGCCAGATGGATGGGCCCGTGGCTGGATTGGTAAAGGCAGAGAGCTCCAGTCCGACTCAGACGCCAGCAAGGTGGAGGTGGAGTACTGGTTTGGGCTGGTATCATCAAAGATGAGCTTGTGGGGCCTTTTCGGGTTGAGGATGGAGTCAAGCTCAACTCCCAGTCCTACTGCCAGTTTCTGGAAGACACCTTCTTCAAGCAGTGGTACAGGAAGAAGTCTGCATCCTTCAAGAAAAACATGATTTTCATGCAGGACAATGCTCCATCACACGCCGTCCAAGTACTCCACAGCGTGGCTGGCAAGAAAGGGTATAAAAGAAGAAAAACTAATGACATGGCCTCCTTGTTCACCTGATCTGAACCCCATTGAGAACCTGTGGTCCATCATCAAATGTGAGATTTACAAGGAGGGAAAACAGTACACCTCTCTGAACAGTGTCTGGGAGGCTGTGGTTGCTGCTGCACGCAATGTTGATGGTGAACAGATCAAAACACTGACAGAATCCATGGATGGCAGGCTTTTGAGTGTCCTTGCAAAGAAAGGTGGCTATATTGGTCGCTGATTTGTTTTTGTTTTGTTTTTGAATGTCAGAAATGTATATTTGTGAATGTGGAGATGTTATATTTGTTTCACTGGTAAAAATAAATAATTGAAATGGGTATATATTTGTTTTTTGTTAAGTTGCCTAATAATTATGCACAGTAATAGTCACCTGCACACACAGATATCCCCCTAAAATAGCTAAAACTAGAAACAAACTAAAACTACTTCCAAAACATTCAGCTTTGATATTAATGAGTTTTTGGGTTCATTGAGAACATGGTTGTTGTTCAATAATAAAATTATTCCTCAAAAATACAACTTGCCTAATAATTCTGCACTCCCTGTAAGTGTGTGTTCAATAGCACAAGAACTAAATGTTTGCCCTCACAGCCTTAACAAAACCCACTCAGTTGAAACAAACATGGCTCTGCACCCCTGTGTGTGTGTGTGTGTGTGTGTGTGTGTGTGTGTGTGTGTGTGTGTGTGTGTGTGTGTGTGTGTGTGTGTGTGTGTGTGTGTGTGTGTGTGTGTGTGAGCAGGTTTAAATACATGCATGGCCTTTTTTTTCCTTTGGTAACACATTATGAGCTAGTAAAATATGCTCTCGCAAATGGCACTTCATTTGGATTCAAGTGATGCTTTGCTGAGCGTGTTTGTGTGCTCTTTTGCCTGCACGACTGTGTGTGCATATCAGCCAGAAGGAGGGACTGGGGGGTGGGGGTGGGGGGGATAGAGAGAGGCGTAAAGGACGACAGACGCTCGATGCTGCCCTGAGCAGCTACTGACAGGTGCAATGCGTTGTCCTCTGAGGCCTGTTTCAGCATGAATTCATTCAAAGAAAAACATTTTTTAAAAGCTTTTTTCTGCTGATTTCATTAGAAACATATTTGGAGGAACGGCTGCCTTCTTCACATTAACATAAAACTTTTTGGCTTACTTTTCGACAAACTGAATTCTCTTTGACATCGAGTGGATTCCAGTAATTACAGCGTTTCCCTTAAATAACACAGAAGATAGCAGAGGTTTGAGAACGGTGAAAATGGCGTCCTGTGAGCGTATATTCTCATTTGTTTTCCACGAATCACGCGTCATGCAGCTGTCGTGTGTTCATGAGCGCGCCCGGAGGAGATCAGATGCTGTAACTTTGTTCTGGGCATGCAGCCGCGGTGGTTGAGTGGTTGAGTGGCTGCGGTTCAAAGTGGCTGCACACATCAGGACCGAGCGCGCTCTGGGACGACTAAGGGCACCGATGAGAACGGAGGTCTGGGGGGCACTGGCTTGCATCTGATCCCGTCCGCTCTGGAAGTTGCATGCACGCGCTTCTCGCTCGTGTGAGTTTTTGAGTACGAAAATGGGGATGTGAACGATGACATCGGCAGCGTCTGGCGCGAGCCCCTGAGTGCGTTTGTGTGCCACGAAGACAAAGTGGAGAGAAGAGCGGAGGAAAGTGGCCAACCTTGTCTGCCGCATCAATCTCCATTGCCCGGCTCGGCCTCTTCAAAGTGCACATAAGTCACAGATCCCGCTGCCAGTGGACTCTACAACAGTTTCACTTTCCTCTTCAAGGACGACTGCTGTGACATAAAGCGCCTCTTATCGGAAAAAACAAAACAAAAAAAAACAACAAATTAACCGTTCCCCGAGGAGCTCGAGAAGATGAAAAGTTTCTAATTTGAACTCGGAGCCTAAAAGAAGAGAAGTACTAAATTAAAAGTGATGCTTGCGCCGATAGGGTCATTTGGAGTTCTGAAGGTAAATGATTCGTAAAACTGTGAAGGAAACTCAGTTTATATCCTTACTCAGCCTCAAAGCATTTATGTCTTTGATTATTTAATACTCTAACTACATAATGATAGCATCATTTGTTCTGCGAAAATGATTTTTTTCTCACCGAATGCTGGAGGAAAAAAAAAAAAATCACCACATTACATGAGTCAACTGCACAAACCCTCCAAAAAAATCATAACCTATAAGCATAAGAGGTAACACCTTCAACTATATTAATTTGGGCGGGGGAGCTGCACATGTCATGGCCATTGTTATTTCTGATGAGTGGACAGCAGGTCCTCTCTAATGGACAGCCCGGCCTTTTTTATCACAAAAATACACCATTAATTGTTCTTTTTAGCTGTTACATTAGTTGGGCGCTTTCCAAAGAGCCAATTAATCAGCCTCTTTTGTCAGGTTGAGTCACCTGGCAAGATAGGATCCTTTATGAAATATGTTGAAGAGAAGCGTAATGGAGGTCCTATTCAGGGATTTGGCAGAAGCTGGCCTGTTATAATTGGAGCGATGTGTTATCCCACAAAGGACTGCTAGGTGAAAGGAAGGACAGGTCTCTCACCGTCAGCACCTTCAGAGAGCAAACATGATGCTGGAAACCATTTTCTTCCAGCCTTTGTCTCATGAGATTAGACTATTACGTTTGCACATGTTCTTTTTCACGGTTAGTAAATAAAAAAACTCCATGTTTGTGTGCACACGCATGTTTGTGTGCACACACATGTTTGTGTAGGACTTTTTTTCAGGCTACAATGACCATGTTCACTGCTAAATTGCATATTAATATACAAGTTATTCTTGGATTCACTGACTAGCATACAAAATAAAAAAGGGGACAGACACACATCAACCACTTTATTAGATACACCTTGTTATTGCATCTACCTAAGCTAATCAGCCAATCATATATCAATAATTCAGTGCATTTAGGCATGTAGACATAGCCTGAGTATTTCAGAAACTGCTGATCTACTGGGATTTTCCCCACACAACCATCTCTAGGGTTTACACAGAATGATCCAAAAATGAGAAAATATCCAGTGAGCAGCAGTTCTCTGGATGAAAATACCTTCTAAGAGGTCAGAGGACAATGGCCAGAATGCTTTGAGGTGATAGGAAGGCAACAGTAACTCAAATAAGTCCTCCTTACAACCAGAAGAGCATTTCTGCTAATGAAGCATGTGGGCTACAGCAGTAGAAGACCACACCAGGTGACAGTCCTGTCAGCAAAGGAAAGGAAACTCAGGCTACAATTCACACAGACTAGCTTAAATTGGACAATACAAGACTAGAAAAGTGTTGTCCCATCTAATGAGTCTCGATTGCTGCTGAGACATTCACATGGTACGGTGTGGTACACAAAAGCAAGGAGCCATGCTGACTTGCATCAATAGTTCAGGGTGCTGCTGGTGATGTAATGGAGTGGGGGATATTTTGGCTCAATCTACACTAATCCGGATAAATTTGAAAACGGCGTTTTCGTCTAAAAACGCTCCGCGTCCACACTGTCGTTTTCAGTTGTTTTTCATCCACACTGAAAACGCTACGTCCCTGCACTGCACATGCGTGAAACACAAGATGATTCGACCCGCGTCATTTCCGTCTGCAGTTTGTTTACTTTCGAGCTCTTTGAAACGTCGCGGCAAAAAGTGCCGAGTTTTATCTGAAGCTATCTGGAGCATATAGAAACTTATACTAATGGTAAATGCTTTACTAGTCCCTAAGGACCCCAAAGCGCTTTACACATCCAGTCATCCACCCATTCACACACAATCTTTAATAGGGCTGTCAAAATTGAGAGCAAACAAAACAACGGCTGTACAATGCCGTCCGCCACCTTAGTTGAATTGGTCACATGACTGCATCATATGACTGAAATGCATCATAGTTTTTGAAAGGCTCAGTTTTCGCAGTCCACACTGCGACACGCAAACTGCGTTTTCAAAAAGTTCAGTTTTCCTTGACCAAAAACGCCGTGTCAGCGTGGACAGAACGCCAAAACGGAGAGAAAAAGATGCGTTTTCCAACGAATACGGATCAGTGTGGACTTTGGGCCCCTTTGTACCAACGGAGCATCATTTGAACGCCACAGCCTACTTCACAGTTATTACTAACCATGTCCAGCACTTTAAGACCACGTCACATGTGACAAAGCTCAAATCTTCTCAAACTAATTTCTCCTACATGATATTGATGGTAAATGGTAGCATTTTTCTATGCTTTTTATCTTTATCACACACATTCATACTCTGATGGATGCATCAGAGAGCAACTTGGGGTTAGCATCTTGCCCAAGGATATTTGTTGTTATGCAGACTGCAGCAGCCAGGGATCAAACCTTCATATTAGTAGATGACCTGCTCTTCCTCCTGAGCCAAAGCCACCACACAGTGAGCTCAATGCACTCAAATAGCCTCCATAATCACCAGATCTGAATCCAGTTGAGCACCTCTGGGATGTGGTGGGATGGAAAATTCCCATGAAGGGTGACAAATCTGCAGCAACTGTGTAACACCGTGATATATCTGTGCCACAAAAATGTAAGGCAGATCTGTCAAATGGGGGTCCAACCTGGTAGTAGCAAGGTACACTAAATAAAGTTCAGTGTACATGTAGTGTATGTCATATGAATTATACTGTAAAAATGGTGGATGCTCAAATCAAACGCAGCCAAAGGTTCAAATAGCAACTAAGTAATCCCTGACAGAAAAAAGCTCAAGCTTCAGACTGCTGTAAATGTTTGGTTTCATATGATATCACAGACAGCAGATATCTCTATAATAGCCAGAATTCTGGCTGTAAGCACAAAACTGTGTTTAGCTGTTGGGTACAATGAGCAGCCTAATAACAAGACTTTAAGGTGAGCTTGAAAGCTTGAAGGGAGGTTGGCTACATCAACGGCTAACGTAATGTAAATAATGATTGTTTTGAACTCTGACTCGTGCAAAGTTCCTCTAATTAGATCCAAGAAGAAGAACTTGGAGCAGCATAACAGTCCCTCTTTAATCAGTTATAGATGTGCTTTCTGTCAAATAACAGTCACTTCAGCAATACGTTCTTCCAAAAAGGGCATTTCCTTTTCTTCTTTTGAAGCCTCCCTAACTCCCCTTTCACTTAAGTTGTAAAGACAGACACATACCGACGCTTGAAGGGTGGCACACCTTCGATGATACCCATTCAAAGAGAACCGAAACAGTTCTGTACTTTCATTCAGCAGCTTTGTGTCTCATAGCAAACCATTATTAACGCTCAAATGCTCTCCCTCTGTCTCTAAGCGATGTCCGGGTCCCCCGTTTCCCGGTGCCATCGGTTGTTAGTGACAGCATAGTGGAGAGAGAAAATTGCATATTATTTACCCAGTGCCTTCAATATGCCACTTTTCCACTCTATAGCCTGCAGCTTACAACTCGCAGCACATGCACAGACACACAAAAACCCGCAAAGCCATACTGAACCGACGCATGCTCGGATGAATGCGAGCGTTTTTTCTGTGACATCCTGCCCTGACATGTCATTAAAAAGTGTCACAGGTTCTGGGGGAGTGATTCCTGCTGCTCTCTGCCTCCGAATGGGCAAAAGGGACAGAAGCAGGGGAGTGTGTGTGTCGGGGGGGAGCTGGAGCCGAACTGTGTATAAATCCAAACCTCTCTTGTGGCATAAAACAAGAAGCCTATTCTCTTTTTCTTTCACTCTCAAATTGGTCACAAGTGTGCGACAGGAAGAAAAAAAAGAGAAATAAAATTCACAAATGTGTGCACTTGAGCACTTACCGCAATCCAAACACACATGTACCAACTGGAGAAGATAAAACTGTTATGCAAATGTGTACATCGCAGCCTGAATAAATATTAATATTTTACATACAGAATCTTAACATTCACTTGCATTTATTCACGCGCTGATAAATGAATCAGGTCACATTAGCGAGCGGGCCTCTCTGCTCCACCCACATCCTGTGCCGGTGGAAAACTGGGACTTTCAGTGCATGCATGTGTAATTTCACAGTGGGGAAAGATCTGTATGCAAGTAAAACATGAAATATTTACTCAGACTGTGAAACGTGTGGATTCCTAAAACTTTCTTACATGCATATAAATGGCTTGAGATCTATGTGTGGATCGGCATGTGCAGATCATGTGACGCACTTCCCCCAGTTCTCTCCGTATGCTCGTGTCCTCACCGCAGACACCAGGGTCTGCTAGCTGTTTTTTTATTTCTTTTTTCCCTCTTCGGTTACACATGGGCAAGAGATTTGAGCTTGACCGTGAGCTCAATCACATCTCGGCTCCCTGGATGTCATGGCTGTGTGCAGAGGCGCAAACCGTTGGATATCAGATTAGAACACAGGGGCTCCTTTTCCAATCCACTTTCTTCTTTTCTCACCAACACGTTTCTCACTCGTTTCTGTCTTTCTGCCTCGCTCTGATTCTTTCCCTCGCTCAGGGTTCCTTCCCCCCCCCCCCTCCTCAACGACTCTCTCCCGTCTCCCCGTGAAGACGGGGGGTGACCCCGGGTGCCTCGTCTCAGGAACCAGTGCGGCGGGTTGTTCAGACAACCGGGAAAATTTCTTCTACTTCATCTGAGTAAGTCACCTCTGCACCTCTCCAATAGAGTGTGAGATTGGAGAAGTCGGCCGGACTGAGCCGGCTAGAGGTTTTCGACACAGATGACAGGGATCGTACGCTTCTCCTAAAAACTGTGTACCAGTCTTGTTATGGTTATTGGTGAATTTTCAACCTTTCTATCAGTGATGCTACAAAAATTCAATCTTAAAGGCTTTATCAGTGGGAGAGATTGAGAGTGATGCCAAAAAAAAGCATCTTTCATACTGTTGCTTTCTCATTTTCCGGCACCCTACACGATCTGCGCTTTAAAAGTTTATCCTTACCCTTTTGTGTAGCACTAAATACTTTAAGGTTCTCCACTGCAAAAAAAAGAAAACGCTTGGCAGGCCTGATGCATTTCACCCAAATCACTACAGAGCCACATATCAAAGGATAAACGCTAAATGTTTAATCTGAAAAGGTAAAAAATTCAAATATTGACATATGTGCCTCATAAAAGCGGGAGCCAATAAAGTAACATTGATTGCTGAGGTCTGCACCAAATCTGATCCGGGTGATATAAGGCCTTTCCCTCCACTTGCTGGTTGATGAGAAGACATTACTTTGAAGGAGTGATTCTTGCCGTGATGGACTGGTGTAATTTATCTGATAACAATCTTTCCTCCATTTTAAAACAGCTATAAAATACTTTAAAATCATCAGCTTTAAATTCATGGTTTGGG
Organism: Oreochromis aureus; assembly: GCF_013358895.1. NCBI lineage: Eukaryota > Metazoa > Chordata > Actinopteri > Cichliformes > Cichlidae > Oreochromis > Oreochromis aureus. The sequence goes on from NC_052956.1 coordinate 3,988,976, forward strand.
GACCCAGTCCATAAATATCACACAACCTGAGGTTTTTTCTCCCCCCCCTTTGCTGAATGGATATCCGTCTACAGCGCAGTCCATTTACCTTTCCGCATATGTGGCGGGCGTTTGATGCTTTGACCTTGAGGCTTATCGATTCTGTGCCTGTTAAAATTCGACCTGCTTGCACCTGACTGTCAATACCCATCTCGGGAATATAACCTCTGATTATGATTAACAGCCTCTAGGAATAAATCAAACACCTGTTAGGCGTGCGCAGAGAGGGCTGTGGCTGTCTGCTGCTTTTGTTAGGCTTTTCATGCGGTACAGTGTCTCACAAACAAATGAAGTGTAACTAAGAATAGAGCACATTCTGAGGGCAAAGCACTCCTGGGATTACGAACAACTGCTGCGTTAGGCTGGATCCGAAGCACAAAGTTGATGAGCGCTACCGGGAGAAAACGAGGAGTCACTTGTGTGGCTTTTGGTGCCGTGCACTTCTGCGAAAAGAGAGGAGGAGGTGGGTCGATCTCTAACACGGCTCGGCACGCATTCGGAAACTGTTCTGCCACATGTAACGAGAACTGGCTGCCTTTTAGTCTCGTGGTGCAGGAAGTGTGCGCTCATGTTGGAAGAACAAAGTTTCGCACACTTCAAAAACACCCTCATTAACTTTGTGCGTCGTTACCTGTACTCTAGAGTTGGGGTCTTGTTTGATCCACTTGATGACGGTCTCATAGACCAGCTCCTCGGCCTTTGTGTTCAGGCTGTCGTTGGACAGATAGGCTATCAGGTCGTCCTTGGAGACGCTGAGGATCTCTTCCTGGCCTGCCACCTGAAAAAAAAAGATTCAATAGCTAAAAAACTTTCCACTTTCAGCGACACAATCTGACTTTTCCTGTGCCAAGCTTTGAACATACACAATTCTGTAAAGTGAAGCTCAAACATGTTTTTGAGCAGAGGCGGATGTTCAGATCTTTCTAGCATAAAACTAACACAAAGGCCTCTTTGGAACCAGCGCAGAGACCAGCAGGGGCAGAAAAACGGCCTTTAAAACTTTTGAAGTACATCATGTGGCCATTGCATTTAAGGAAAAAAAAGGTGTATTTCTCTCACGTAAGTGCAAAAGTCTTGAGCCTCTAGATGTTTCTTTATATTTTGCCAGGCTTTGTTGTCATTTTAAGGTGGACCTGAGCAATAGTTCTCCAGGATTTCTGAAGGTCTTTCAAAGTTTTGCTTTGGCTGCTTTTTCCCTCATTTACAGTCCGGTCTTTGTAACGGACCATTTTCAGGGATTTTTCTGGAGGGTTGTAAAGCCACCTATCACTGACCTGTGAATCATTCAAGAATACAAAAGGACACCTAACACGGTGTTGTGTCTACATATAACAGACAACCTTTAGGCACTTTATTACAAGCAGCCTGTCCCAAAAATACAACATTTGTTCGATTTCATTTCTTTAGTTCAATATGTGAAAAACGACAGCACAGTGTGACCGGGATACAATTGGATTTTTGCACCTTCCTAAAGAGCTATCAGCCAAAATCTTGGCACATCTCTGAATTTAAAAATAATTGACAAAACTGGAAAAGTGGAGGGAAAAAAGCAGAAAAGGCTGGCCTAAAAAATATCTACAGCAGATGAACGCTATCTGAAAGTCACGTTCTTAAGAAACAGGAAAAAAATGCAGCAAAGACCTGACACAGGACCTGATTGATGCATCTGGCTGTTCAGCTAATCCCAGCCCGTTCTCACTCCCGACGTGTAACACACGCTCCGGCCGTGTATTCCAGCCCTAACCATAACCTTAACCACCACCTTAATTGTGTTAGATAGTGTTTTCCAAAGAGATTAAAGTAACGTACATGTGTAGATTAATTCCAAACGCTTCTCATGTTTCCTCATTTTTCCAAACTCGTAATATGTTGTGTGGCCGGAAGCTTAATATACTGATGATTTGTCACCTAGCGTAAAATGTTACGCTTTGGGAGTGAGAACGTGTTGCTGATCCATCTACTGTTCACTGAAGTCTTAACAGAAATGATCTCAGTGGGAGGATGGCTGTCAAAAAGCCATTCTTAATGAAGGGAAACATTTTTGGTTCAATTTATTGTTGATATGTACAGAGGAGGGGAGGAGAGACCAGAGAGGTACAACGGTGAGTGTCTACAGCCATGTGTAAAACACGGCGGAGGCTCTGTCATGGTTTGGGGCTGTTAAAATGAATGCATGAACGAAAACAGCAAAGTGCTGTCAGGTTTTGATCTAATATTCAGTATCATCTGGAAAGCTTTCGACAGCAACTTTATTTTTCAGCATGACAATCACACCAAACACTCTGTCAGTGCAGTAAAAGCATAGCTGGATAGAAAAGCACACAACAGAAGACTATCAGTCATGGATTGGCCTCCCCAGAGCCCGGACCTCAACTTTACTGAAGCAGTGTGGGATCATCCTGACAGAGAACAGAACAAACATCCAGCCAACATCCAAAGAAGAGCTTTGAATGTCCATCAGGAAGCCTGGAGAACTATTCCTGAAGACCGCTTAAAGAAATGACAAGAAAGCCTAGCTAAGGGAGTTCAACCTGTGCTGAAGAAAAAATGTGGTCAGACCTTCAAGTTTCTTTCAAACCGTACAAACTCTGATTTTGCCTCATATACTGCATTTCCATGTGTCCTCGCACATTTCCTTTTTCCTAGCAGAATATAAAGAAATGAGGTGTGGTTCAAAGACATCTGCACAGTACTGTAAATCTTGAAAGAAAATGGAAAGTACATTTCATTTGATTTTGCATCGCCCCCGGTTTCATTATGTACTTATTTTCTTTCACTGACAATAGTAACATTTGTTTGCTGCTTTTATCTGATTTCAGGCTTTTCTTGACTGTGTGATTCACATAAAAACAGAAATGTAAAAAACAAGATAATGAGGGGACATTTTTATTCTCCTATATGCTGGATACAAATAATAAGACATATAAACAGGCTAATTTTGAGCTCTTTGTAGTAAATAGGTGTTGCTTTCAGATTTACAGTGGATTTTTCTGTGACCAGCCTGGAAGCCTCACATCAAAGGCAGCACATAATGTATTAATTTTTTTGATCTGTGGAGAGAGACGTTTTCCCTCTGTTTTTCTTATCGCTTCTATGTTTTTCCTTTCATATATATATCTATAATGGACAAACCTGACAGGGGTACTGACCTTCTTGTTTACAGTAACGCTCGACATAAAAAAGCAAATGTGCTTATTTCCCAAAATATTTCTCCAACACTTATACTTTCTGATGCTGTGCTTTGATGCCCTTATTTTCCACGCTATTTTGTGTGATTCATGCTGGTTGTAAACTATAAGAAAACTGAGAGCGCTCTGTATTTCTCTTCCATTAAGTTATCTAAAAGCTGCTCGGTAATAAGTGTACTGTTGGGTGGATTCAGTAGGATACGTGGAGCTTCTACAGTAAATTGCATCCCATGAGGTAAAAACGGTTAACTCCAGAGAAGCATTTTAATGCAAGCAGTGAATTAACAGGGCAATTTGATATTTGCTAGCTTGAAAAAAAGGATACAAAAACATATAATTCAATAAGCTTTGTGTATGCTTTACATGTGAGACTTTAATAGGAATCTAGTAACACAGACTTAATTTAGTGTAGAAGAAAGTACAATTTTCCCCATTGCATTGTTAAGTGTTGAGTCTGACAAAAAAAGATGCCTAGGCAAAACAAGTTTTTTTCCCTTTTCCTCGAGCTGATCACTGATTTAGGCGTTTCATTTTCTCCCAGATGCAAACCACCGTGTGTAACTTTGCTCCACAGCAATCAAAGAATCCAGAAAGACGAAGAGCCTCTTCCTACCTCTGGGAAATTCTGCAGTGCAAACGCTTTGGCCATGTTGTGGAGCTCGGTGCAGCTCATGGCCTCGGCCATAGCCAGCACTCCCAGACAGTTAGCGGCAGTCAGCTGTTTCTCTGGAGTCAATGTAAAGCAGGTCAGAGAGAGAAAGAGAGACGGGGAGATAGACAAAGAGAAGAGGATAGAAACACAAACAAGAAGGAAACAAAAGACAGAGGCAGATTGATTAAGACAGCGAGTGGGGAGGGGGGGAGAAAAACAAAACACCATTCAGTCATCTATAAAAAGACTGCAGACGTACAAAGCTGCAAAGACAGAGAAAGCAGCTGCAGGTAGCACAGAGCCATAGCCTGGGTTTTGTATCTGCCTGAGACTGAGGGAGAACAAGTATAATAACTCAAAACAGCTCCGGGGACAAACAACGAGGGGAATCGATCGCTCACAGCCCAGGCATGAGGTGGTGGATGGCAGGGAGCGGGATTTGGGATTAGCTGGGCCACTTTAAAGAAGTCCTGTCAGATCTCAGGATCTACTACACACATGCACACACACACACACAGCCTGGAATATATGAAACTACCCTGAGGGCCAGGCCAGCGGGGAGAAGGCTTATACTGCCGCCTGTGATCTTTTGCAGGGCGGGGTTTGGGGGGTGGGGAGCACGGGCGGCATTTAAGGTGATGCGTCTCCAAATGTAGTTTTCTAACAAGTGTCACCATTTATCACAAGAGAGGGAAATGCCCCCGGTCTTGTAGTGAACGTACGCACGGAAGCGGGCACAAACGGTTGAGTGGCCGCTGAAAGGCGCCCGATTAAACAACAGCCATCAAAGCAAAGCAAAGCCAGGCCTTTTATCGCTAAAGACAGAGCCTGAGAGTGTCTCCTAAACAAATATCAGCCAATAAAAAAAGCCACCCAACATCTGGTAAATAACAAGCAAGCAAAAGCCAAGCTAAATAAAAAGCAGGTTGGGGCTGCATCAAAGCTAGAGTCTGTCTGAAAGTATATTTCACAGCAGATGATCATCTGAACAACCCTTTAAAAAAAAATCATTTTTTCCAATACTACACACTCGGGTTGAAAAAAGGTGAGCATGTTTTGTTCATTTACTTTTTGATTTTCCAATCATAAAACAAAAAAAGCTGGGATTTCTCACACGGCGCACGATGAATGACTTTGTTTTGTATTTGTTGGAGAGAGAAGCCGTGTGAAGTGTAAGTAGGTCGGAGAAGATGTCTGCTGTTCCTCCTCGGTATATTTGTTGGAAACTTCAATAATTTCTCACGCGGTATCAATTCCTCTTTGCTCAAGGAGACACGGTCGTGCCCGTTACTTCTCACGCGCTGAAACGTCATGAATCTTGTCGAGGAAGAACGGATTGACGCCTGGCTGGCGATGAAGTCTACAAATGGCTTCTGTGTTTTTCCCATTTTTAACCCCCCCCCCTCCCAAATTGAGAAAAACAAATCAATAACGGCGCTTGCTGCTCCTCTTACATTTTTCCCCTCCTTTCCTGCCGCTGACCTTTTTGCTAACATGCACTTCCCCCGTGTTACCGATACCCAAAACAATTTATTAAATGGAATGCAAAACTTGACCTTTGCGGCTTTTTTGGCTGGCCGACCCACTAAAATATGGAACATGCCATTTGCTTTTCATGCAGACCCCCATCCTTTGGGTTCCCCCTTCCACCCCAACAGGCCCACTCCCCTCCTATCCACCTCTCTCCATACCTTGTCTAAGTATCAATCTGTTTGGCTGTTTTTCCGATTCCATCACGGCTCAGACCAGAGGATTTGACATTTAAGTGACAATTGTTCCCTGACCTTTTTATAAATCTGCCCCCGTGCTTGGTCCTGCTCTCTGGGACGAGATCAGAGGCACCGTGCCCGGCTGAGAGCGAATTCTAACACGGCTGCGAGCTTTGGAAACATGACAAAAATGGGAGAGCGGTGTGCCAGGGCCGGGGAGGAAATGTAGGTGCTGCATGAGGCGTTCTGTGCACAGCGATGAAGCATGACCGTATATGAAAATACCCAAGGCCGTATGGTCGCGCAGGCATATCTGATGTAATAAGCATGCATGCGCTGCTGATATAAGCAGATAACACTCGTGTAAACACATACACCCCTCCCCACTCTTCCCCCTGAGCTACACCTACCTAGAAAGGAGACACAGACTTTACAGAAGGTGTTGAACTGGAACTTGTTGGCAGCTTCCAGCAACGTCTTGGCATTGGCCGAGTCGATGACCAGCGACCCCGTGTAGACAAACTCGAGCAGCAGCTCCAGCACGTCGGCGCTGATGTTGCTCATGTTCAGCTCCAGCATCTCCCTGCTCCTCGTCTCTCCCGATGACCTGATCAACCAATCACGGCAGAGAGAGGCGAGTTAGGCGTATTCTGAGAGGAAACTTGGGGATAAAAATAACAACAACAGTAAGAAAAGAAATTGAAAAAGAAAAGAGAGGGACAAGAATACACGTATGCTACACACAACACCTAAAACACACCTGGGAAAGTACGAGAGTGGGGAGAAAAATAAGAGAATCGTTACACAATAAGATAACAACGTAAAAGTGGAAAAAAGAGAGACAGAAACAGAACTTTGGATGGTTTCTACTTTACTATGGGGCAAGCGGATTTACAGCTAGAGCGCTGCATCTGAAACAAAACGTCCTCACTGCACAAAGATTAGGCAAAACAAATGAAAAAAAAAGTTATTGCTTTGTTTCAAGAGGCATGCTTTTTGATCGTGTGGTTTCATGTATGCATAGTCTTGGAGGGCAAACATGCATACATGGCAGGGCACGTGTGAGCTGTGAGAGTGAAAAATGGAGAGAGATGGTGTTACACACGGACATAATGGAATGGGAAAGTCAGCTGGTTAAAGCGTGAGTGCTCAGTTTACACGCCACTGCCGCCGAGAGCGCGTGGCTGCCTGCGTGTGTGCGCGCGCACCGGTCATCGAAGCAGCGCGTCTACTCCGACTGACGTTGCAGGTGCTGGGCGAGAGCTTAGATGGACAAATTAAATAGAATATGATATCCCCTCGTAATGCAGTGCTGGAGAGAAAGAGAGAGAGGGAACAACGAGGGCCGTTTTCGGAACTGGGCCACGTTGTGACTTCATCGGGATCAAATGGCCGAGATTAGTTCGCATGCAGGATCCCCTCGGGGAGGTATGAGAGCGTTAAATAACACCTCACCACCCATGTTTAATGTCCCATGTGAAACAATAATCCACTCAAGGGCAAAATAAATGGAATCAAAGCCCCGCAGAATGCATGCCCCCACTGCTGTGTCTCGCTCCCAGCGGATATGGACATCAACAATATGAAAAGTAGCCAGCATTAAGATGGATGGAGGCTGTTTGCTTCTGCCAGTCATGGTAGCGCTGTGATAACGCTCTGTCTGCTTCTGTGTCTGTCTGATCCCTTTACTTCCTCCACCTTCTTCTTCCTCTCCTTGTTTTTTGTGTGTAGAAGTCAGTTGGTTGGATTAGAAATCATGACAAACAGTCAGCGTTTAGTGAGACAGAGACAGCAAAAACAAACTACATGAGACAGATAGAATGGCTGGAGTGGCGATGAGAGATTGGAAGGATGGAGGGGGGGAAGTGAGGGTGGGTGGGTGCGATGGCGGGGGAAGCAGAAAAAAATAAAAAAAGAAGGAAAAGGAGGCAGGGTGAGACGGTTCTTCCACAGGGGAGCCAGCAGCCATCCTTCTGAGGGGGAGAGTTTGGGTTGTTCCATGACTGTGCCTTGCTCTTTTAAATAAGAGATATCCCCGCCCACCCCCAGAAAAAAAAAAAAAATAATACACCGTCACACCTAAACAGAGCCTCTGTCCCCGGCGCAATAATCACCAGTAGCCTGTGGTGTATGAACTGAGACATTAGTTGTCATTTTCAAGCGCACTCAGGAGGTGAAAGGTGGGGTGGGGTGGGGGGAAGAAGGACATCCAAATAAAAGAAAAGACAATGGCATTTGTCCCTGGATGGACATTGGCTGGAAAAACCAAGGCAGTTACTCTTTTTCCTCCTGCAAAGCAAAAAGCCACATAGTGTTATTCCCCCCCCTGTTTTTTTTTCCTGCACAAAGCCCTGCAGTTGGAGGGGGACGGGTGGGGGGCAGGTAGTAAGACAGAAAGATGGGGAAGGGGAGGGTTGTTCAGGGTTAAAGTGATGGAAGGAGGCGGGAAGAAAGAGAGGGGTGGGAAAGAGCTAAAAATAAAAGAAGAGCATGCTCATCAACCTGGTCAATTAGTGCAATAGGAACCAGCTCGAGTGGCAGTTTGTTTTTGTCTGAGCACTTATGTTATGGAAATGACTTTTCCGGGAGCTTCTTAAAAAGAGGTGGATATTTATGCCGCGTTTGATTGCAGACTTGAATTTGAATAGTGAGAGAGGGAGGGAGGCAGGGAGGACAGGAGAGACAGAAGAGGAGAGACAGGGCAAAAAAAGGTGGGGAAGGAAGGAGGGGGGAGATGGGCGCACGCACGCAGACACACACTCGAGCAAAGAAATTTGTTTGTGAAAAATGTAGCACTTATTCAAGAGGAAGTCTTAAAAAAAATCGGCAGAGAGTGTCAAAATGGTGGTGAGCAGAGGCGGAGAGGCGGGAGGGAAGCAGGAAAACACACACACACACACACACACACACACACACACACACACACACACACGTGCTTGCACACACAATTTCTAATACATCTTTCAGCCTAAAAAAGCCCATTTACAAGGAACACATTTAGCTTGTTCTTACAAGATCATTTATTCTGTGGGAGTATATGCACTACCAAGACATGTTAACACAGAAGCTTACTCAGATCCACAGCCTAAAGCGTCTTGGCTAAAAATGGCCCGTATTTACGTGTTGTCACAACATAAATCAGGACTAAAATTATAAAAATAAACAGAACTCCATGGCTGTGTCGGCGTTGGGACTGCTGGTTTTTCCGGTATGGTTTATAAGGGCGCTGCATCCATAACGCCCCGCTATTGAGAGAGACTTGGAGGCCACTTGGAAGGAACAAGTCATATCTGCGTTAGATCGTCTGAAGGACAAAAAGTACACGGTGACAGGTGGAGAGTACGAAAGCTCACACGTGCATCCAAGTGTGAACAAAGGGGCCATCAACTCGAGAAAAAAAAAACCCACACAAAAACCTAAATGTAGACACCAGATTGACAGGACTCTTGGTATAAAAAACTTGACTTTAAGATGACAAAAAGAATCTCTGAAAGTGCCACTGTGGCAGAGCTTAAGATTAAATTTACAATTTTATACAATTTGTGGCATAAAGACTTCAGCAGGGTCTCACCGTTTTTAAAATATCTCAATTTCTCGATTTCACTTTCCATCCATCAAGTTAGAATTAGTCAGAAATTTGGACAGTGCTGAAAAGTCACAAACGTACACACTATAAAAGATAATGTAGCTTCCAGGTCCGAAAAATGAAGCCAACGTCTAAGTGCCTCAAACCTGCAGTCTTTTCAAAGGCCACCAGGGGGCGATCGGTGTAGTTGAAAAGAGACTTCCAGTCCTATAGAGGTCAATGAGAAAACATCCCTCGAACTTGATTTCTATAAATACTTTTGTGGTGTGTTTATGGACTCAGCCTCTCAATTTAGCCATAGTGAATAACGCATTAAGTCCATTTTGTAAATTTGGGTCATTCTAAGTGTCAGAAGTGAGAACTGACGAGACGTCAGCCAATGAGTGTGCACTTGCAGTCAGCTCCACCCGCTGGTCTTAAAAAGATGGAGTCGGCTTATCTCAAAGCTTTAAAAAGGGCACGTCACGGTACCTATGTCCATCTTTCATACTGTCAGTGGTCACAAAGTAACAATTATTCCAAGAATGTCAGACTCTAAAGGCTCCATTGTTGTACATTTTTCATTGGAACTACTTTCTGCCAAGAGAAAAAAAGAAGTAGGTCCAATAAAAACTGCTGACATGCTCTCTGAATTATTTGAATGAACATAAGGTGAAAAACGCATTTAGCCTGAATGCTTGCGTCTGTGTTTAATTTGGTTTTGAGTTACATATGTCACCTAAAAAGAAAGCAACATTAAAAAGTAACGATTCATCGAATAAATACCCAAAACTTAAAAGAACCCAAACCCTTTACTTGGGTACGAAATAGATAAAGAAAAATACGATGTAATATGCACCAAATTCTCCTTTACATACTGCCAGTCAGAGAGATGTTGCAAAACAAAAATGGGGTATTACAGTAACCTGTCTCCCCGTCTGGCTGAATGCTGCTGCAGAGGGCTAAACCATGCACAGCGAGCTGCAGAGTTCACACAGCGTCCACACAGTAATGGGCTTTAAAATAACCCCCCACCATCACAGTCAGAGCGCTCTGAGTGGCACAAAAAACCTCATGGGTCAACACTGACAGAAGAAGAGCGGGGAAGCAGATGGCACCAAAACATGCATCAGGGCTGATTCTGGAGCTTTTTTTATTATTTATTTTTTATTTTTAACATTAGTGTGGTGCTGGGATGCAGTGGCCATAAATTAAATGCCTGCGAGCACACTTATTGGAAAATCCCGTGGGGTAAAATGGAATTACTAGACATGATCTGCCTCCTTGCTAGGTGCATTGGCCCTTTAAAAGGGTAACGTAATAGGTTTTTGGAAGGGGGAGGCGAGGGCAAGCGTGTGCTCACACTTCCAAGCGGCATTACATCCTCCAGGTAAGGTGGGGTGGGGACGGGAGGCTGATTTGCTTGGGTGAGGGTGGGCAGTGGAGCAGCACGCTGCAAAGAGGAAATAAAGACATTTTAGGATTCTGCTGAAAAGAGAATTTGAAATGAAGACTAATCAGTGTATTTGTAGTCCACTTAGGTGGATAATGTGTGTTTTTATTTTTTTTTTGTGACATCTTCAGCACCGTTTCAAATTGCTGTGGAGCCTGCAAACCACGCTGCTAAATTCTGACACATTGCCAAGGGAGGCTTTAATTTCGCAAATAAGTCATTGGGTTGGTGTCTGTGCGTGCGTGTGTGTGGGTAGGCCAAAAAAAAGTGTGATGTGCACTCCCTCACCCTACAGTATTACATCTCTACTAGTCTGACTAATACAGCGTGCCTGGATATTATGTCCTTGAATCCTACGCATGCACACACACACACACACACACACACACACACACACACACACACACACACACACACACACAGGGCATGCGATAAAACTTCAGCAGCACGCTTCATGTCAAGTCCATTTGAGTACGTACAGATTCACAATTTCAAACACACCCATACACAAAGGTGGTTTATGACAGGAGGCAGGAGTCTGAGCCGTAGTGAACGCCTCCTGAATGAGTTGGGCGAGGAAGGCTGGGGTACATGGCATCAAAGAAGCCTCTCTCTCTCTCTCCGATCTTCGTTTGACCTCATAAAGACGTGGACAGTACCGAGCCACGTGCGGCATCAGCATAATCCCGGCCCCGCTGAAAGAAAGTGACCTGAGCGACACATGGGAGGCCGTAAGTCGGTGACAGACAGGCCTTTGGCTCTCTTTGCTCTTCTCTGACCGAGCTTGCGTCACTTGCTGCGAACGCCTCAAAGCCAAGTATCAAAAAAAAATCTCTGTATGCTCTTTAGACACTTTTCATTCTCTTGTTTGCGCTCCCTTTCTCTCCCCTTCCTGTCAACTTCTCGCTGCCTGCCGATTCGCATTTCCATAAAACCAAGGTGCCACGTGTCTTATAAAATCAAAGACAGTCTCAGCAAAGCCGCGGCGTCATGTTCACGTAGCGCTGATGATCATGACTTCATTACATCAAAGCAAAGACGTCTTCCAAAATTAACAATTAGTGTAACAAATTCATTAGATATTCTTCAGTCTCAAGTCAAATGAGAGAATTTCTATTTTAGACATTATCTCATGAAAAATGACAGTGTTATGACAATAAATCAAAGTAGTTTTACAATTAATTAACCAATTAATGAGAACTTACTCTATTAAACTGTCAAATTAAAAAAGAAAAATCAGACAATGCAGGCAGCAGCAGGCATAAAGATGAGCTTGATGAAATTCAGCCTGCTCCTCTGGGAGCCCTGGGTGTCTTTCAGGGCCCCTGTCTTAGTGCATAAATGATCTGGCTACGTCCCAGATAAGAGCCACCGACGAGACAATCTGATAGACAGGTTGACCAGCATGGGGGCTTCAGTTCTATCCAAAGTCACTCCGGTCTCTCAGGAAGCTTCTCTGCTATTGTCAAGGTCAAAGGCAGACTGTGTCTGTATTTTATTCATGGGATGTGTGGCTGTCATGGAGATGAGTGGTGCTGGCGCAGACGTGGCTCTGTTGCTTTTCTACCTCTGGTCTCTCTCTGGTCTTCCTCACTCCATCCCCATTCAGGAGGAACAAGTGTATCGGTGGTGAGCAAGGAGGCCGCGGCAGCAGATAAGCAGCTTCTGTGCTCTCTGATGGGCTCGCTGCAGCAGCATGACTGCGGGGCAAAATGGCAAACCTCTCTAAGGCTTTCCAGCTATCGCTCGCGACCGTTTGTCTTTGTTGAACCATCCCTAGCCATGCGAGCAAGAACACACACACAAACACACACACACTCAAAAACAACATCAAGGTGGCAAAGAAACTTTGGGTCCAGGGGACTCTCAATTATGCCGAAAGCACCTGCAAGGATTTCAAGTAAGGATGAGGACATTAGGGATTCCTGGCATTACCTCTCCAGGAAAACAATGCAGATACTCGTGCTATCAAACTTTACACAGTCATACTACATGCATGCGCAAACACATATAGAGAGATTAAAGCGGTCTGCACCTGACGCACGCTCACACCGACGACACACATGCACAAGTATGCTGAGCGGCGAAACGAAAACAGCCCGTGAAGCCGTAATCAAAAACAAAAAAAGTATGCAGTATGAAGGGCGTAACACTGGGGGAATACTTGGATCAAAATCAAATGAATACATTAGTGAAGGATGGTGTTAACCTGTGAAAGTGGTGGTCTTAGATGTGCTTTTTGTCTCGTCCTTTATGACTCTGAAATGTCTTTTATATCACTCTAACCAAGGTGTATTAGCATATGAAAAGGCTGTTCTGAAATACTCAAGAAATCAGAAACGGAAAAATATAGTAGCATGGGAGGCAACAATCCCTCTGCTCACAGTGCGGCCACCCAACGTGGAGTTTTGTTTCTGTTTTGGCCCTTTGGTGAGTTTTAAAACACTCCCAGTCATGGAACATTTTCACTGCTCGTTAAAATGGAAATGTGGTTAAACTGCCCTACATGGGAGGAAAGGTAATGACGAGTGTGTGTGTGTGTGAGGGGGTGACTTTTGTTTTTTCCCTCCACTTTCAGATACATTCATTTGAGTGGGAAGAGGAAGGAATGGCTGCTGGCCCTGTGCTAGGAACCAAAGTCTTCACACACCTGCAAGAGAGAGAGGGGAAGGGAAAAAAAGCGACACAAATGCGCCCTATGAAAAAAAAACAGATTGGATCAACAGCTGGTGGGAAAAGGGGGGAAAGGTGGAAGGTAAGGGGGTGGGGAAGCGAAGGCAAACCTTTTCACCAGGTCCTTGAAATACAAGCTGCAGGAAGCTAGAACATTTTGGTGGACTTCAAACTCTTTGCCTTCAACAATAATTTTCAGGTCTGTAAACTCTTTCGCTCTGCGCTGTTGGTTCAACTCCTTCAACATCTCTGTAGAACAAGAAAAAGAAACAGACAATGCCACATTTGGGTTTAGAGTTTTTCTTTTCTCTCTCATTTTCGAACATACATGTGCAGAAAACAAAAGCAATGCAACAGGAAAGCAAAAACGAAACAAACGCTGAAAAGTGCAGATTGTGGAACACGACACTTGCCGGTCAATCTTAAGAAACAATGTTCATTAAAATGACAGAGAAGTAAAGATTTGTACAAACGTTTCAGCAGAATCAAAGCAAAGTACGGGTCTAAAAACAGGAAGCAGAAAAGGTAGCTCACATATTGGATAGTGTACCAAGGAATGTGCATGCTCGTGGATAACAGAGCTAGCAATGAGATCAGAAACACGGATCATTATGAGGAAACGCTTGACTGTGTTTGACTTTGGCAAATTTACACTGCAGCTCTAGAACTTCAATGGAGAGAGGCCGAAAAGCTTCTAACGGAGGCTGAAAACAGAAACACTGTCAGTGCATTAAATCATACTGAAATAAAAATTCTTTGGCTTCTCGCTAATGTCCTAGTCGGCGAGGAGTTGACCTTCAAATGTTGCTCATTGAGAGAACAACTGCTTATCCCCAAATCCCCCAAAATGCCCTTCTCTCACACAATGTCCAAGGAAAAGAAAAAAATACACCCACCCACCCGCACCCAAGCTTGTCTTCATCTCTGGAAGGAAACACTAGGAAAAAACAACACTGAGGAAACATGCGTGGAGCAAACCGTTGTGCTGTTAAAGGCCGCTGTACAGTGTGAGTTGTGGTGTAGCAGCGCCTCGTTTAAGCCTGGCCTTACTGTAGTGTTGGGTCGGAGGCGCTCGTTTCTCTGCATCTTAATGAGGCACCATGAGGGGTTGCTGAGAGTGAAAATCAGCGGGAGGCTAGCAACTTATTCTACAGCTTTAGGAGGGATAACCAACACCGCTGCGTTGTTAATCTCCTATCGAGAATGCCACTAAAAAGAGAACACTGAGAGCCAAACAGACACCGTAATGTGGAACATCATGATTATGGGTGGGTTGAGGAGTGGGGGGGACAAGAGAGCCGCCCTCTATACTGTCGCCTTAGCAATAACAGAGCCTGTGAGGCATAGTAAACACTTGTTTGGTACAAAGCACAGTCTGCTACATCCTCCATTAAGAGTGAGCGATATACAATGATTTAGATAAAGAAAGGAGATAAATTCTCCTCGTTCTCGGAGCCAATCTGCACACGCTACCTTTGCAAACAAAGCCATCTGAACAATGGAAATGGTGAGTCACTTGTCAATCACGACGTGTAACAAGCCAAGAAGCGTGTGTTTATGAACAAACATGTGCTCCACGCAGCTGCGCAGCTGAGAAATGTGGGACACTGATCAGACTTATGATCGTACCGGTGACACACAAGATGAAATAAGAGTTCTTCTTCTTTCTTTTTTTTTACATCATCATCATCATCCCGAAAGAGGTCTGTGTTCACGCCTCAAAGCTGGGATTTAATTAACCTGGAATGACACTCGCCCCTCTCTTTGGCTAGAATATCTACTCATTTAGCTCCCTCCATTCTCCTGTCTGACACTGGGAGCTCAGCTCTGAATTAATTTGGTAGCTGAAATTATACAGTATAAAGACACATGACAAATAAGGTGCAATTCAGAAGCGTGCTTTGGTAAAAATCCTTTTTCTCCGAGCGGCGCATCCTTCAGAGTTATCACATCAAGGAATTAATGGCCAGAAAGGAAATGACCAAGTTATTAAACTTGCTGAATACTAAATGGGGGAAGAAATAATGAGATGCAATTTTTTTGGACAATGCGTCTGGATGCACAGCTGCACGGTTAGAGCGAGCCATACACACTCGCACGTGAACACAAAGGCTGCCATTTGCCTTGTCTTTCATCCATCTCTCTCCACTCTCCACATTCCACTCCACTGCTGCTTGTCAGTCGGCCAGCTATCTTATTACTGTGTGGGCATGGGCTGTGAATAGCGAATACACAGTAGTTTGCAGTTTGCATTAGTGAATTTCCAGCGACCGATATGGCTCTCACCTCTAATCAGCCGCACCGCATACCATCCAGAATAAAGAAAGTGAGAGAGGGAAACGGAGAAGTCCACTTGTCAGGAAACAATGGCTGCCTCCCTCTGAGCCATGCAGATACACCTGAATGCCTGATGGAAAAGCTAATTATGGTGTCTTTAGGGTGGACTGGTGAGCGCCCTCCAAACAACTCATCACCACCAGGGACCATGAAACTGCACATGGCGTCCCCATTCTCAGCTTTGGCTTGGAGTGTGGTGAGGCAGAGCCACTCTCAATGGAGCCACGGTATCTTTGAATCACCAGACGTCTCAATACTCTGTAGGACTGTCAAGCTCTGTAAGACAGGGTGGCACCAGATGGGTGAAAAGGTGGTTTGAAGAAAGAGGTATAACGCGCCATAATTCCCGAGCGCAGTGATCACGTGTCCCGGCCCCTAAGTAATTCACTGTAACAACACAACTCTTCACCGGGGTTCATGATTGGCAGACGCACCGCGCTGCTGTTCAGCCTAGTAACTCTACTGTCGAATATCTCCGCGCTGTGGCCAATGGGGTTCACGGGTGTGATTTCCAGTAACCTATCAGAATGCACCGCTAAAAGGTGTAGTAAACCACCGGCCGGGCTGCCGATAGGCAGTTGTTGGGGGGGCAACTCGGCACACCATTGGTTGCTGAACTTGGAGCCATTTTGGGGTCCTACATGTATTTTACATGCGCCTTGCAGACCCACCATTTTGTGTTTAAACAAAAATATATTATTTAAGAATCATCTTCTTGCATTATTTTCTGTTTGTTTTGAGTAGCCTGTCGGCTCCTTGAGCTTCTGCTTGCAATTACCTAAAAAGTCAACGGCAAAACTGAACATGCACCTCAGCAAAACGGCACAAAGTGGGGCAGCCATTGTGTAATTTCACAGAAACCGCCTTGTGTATTTATTTCTCCTGCCAAGAAAAAAATCGATAAAATGGTTTCAAATTTTGAAATTTAACTCACAGATATTAACGCATTTTTTCTGAAATCAGACTGGATCAAATATTCCAGCGCTTGGCTCCTTCAAATATTATTTTGTATTATTATACTGTATTATTTTTGATAGCTAAGAAAGCCAGCGATGTACCGACAAAGTGGGACAAAAAGAATAACGATGAAACAATTTTTCATTGGGGGAAAAAAGACGACAACATTGAAAAGCCAGTTTCCCAAAAAAGGTGAAATACAGTATTTACAATGACTACGACTAAAATTGAGCTTTTTTACCTACTAAGTAATAATTCGTGATATCGATGCTGTGAGTAATTCAGATTCTTGGAGCGTAGCAGAACGGACACTGATGTGTTCATTCTGACCTTTTTGTTCTTTTTTTAAACTTTCAACAATCAATTCCCACCAACACTCGCAGCTTAATTACCCAGAACAAACCATGCTAGCAGATCAATAACTCAATGTACAACCCTGCCATAATCATCTTCTTTAGCTTTTACAAGATTTTTAACTAGAGGCAGTGCGTCATCATTTTCCTTTGCTAAAGTATATTAGTTTTTATCTCCAAAGTGACCACAAGATAAAGCTTCTTTTAGCACAGTGTAATGACAACAAACGTACACGCCACAATTGTGGGAATCAATAAATTCATTTAATTTTAAACACTGCTGCTGTTTTTAATGCATTTTGAATAATTCCAAAACTATTTTGATAAACCAACCACATTAAAAATAACCAACATAAATAATGTAACCAATATAAAATTGAAGAATTTATATCAAAGTGCTTTCAAGCTAGAAACATAATTTAATGACTACCTTTTGGGAAAAAATATTAATAGGTTATAGTGACAAATAACTGCAAAAAAAAATGTATTTAACCTCCATAAGCATTTTAAATCAAAACAGATTTGCAGGATAAAGTGAAAGCAAGATTTAACACACACACACACAAAAAGGACTGAAGTAGATTGGACTGAGGAAGTCTGATCAAAACGGGCTTCCTTGTACAAAAGCCTTTTGATAAGTAGGGATGTTTGAGAAATTTCATTTCAAAGAGAGACACACAGCAGAATAAGAACAGCGGGCCAAGTGCATGGTTCATAAGCACACAAAGAAGCTCTTTCCAAGCAAAAAGCTTTCACAGTGTTAGGCTCCATCAAAAATGTCTCGCCACCGAAGAGAACAGAATTCCTGAAACCCTCCAATAAACACCACACGACAGTGTCAGGGGGAATTAAGAAATGAGGTAATTAAGAATGAAAAGGAAAGCGAATAAATGATCTGATATTAATTGTGTTTTCATGGATTGGTGCGTTTTTGTGACAGACTCCAAACCACTGCAATGCAACATGAAATATTTACGGGAGAAAAAAAAGCTGTTTTCCTCTCTGACTTTGACAGAGTAAACACTTTTCAGTCTTTGTGACTGCACAAATTAAATACACCTACACACAACGTTTAAAGGTAGAGTGATGGTCAAAAGTTCACTGTCAGCACAAACTGCTGGGCGATGCTGTAATCTCTCTATTGTAAGTTTTAGGACCCGAGTACAAAAGCCAAAAAGATTCACTGTCTGCTGTGACGTCACAGAGACATCTGTAAGAACATTTTCTTAGACTGATATATATTTTTTCCCTTCGTGGAGCCAAAGCTTGCAAATCTTGGTTATATATAATTTAAAAATTAAAACATACATCCAATTTTTCATGTTGTTGTGGAATTGAGCTTTTTTAAGCAAAAATTTAAGAGAAAATATAAGTAAATATTAGGATGTAAAATAAATTAAAATCTGTATTAAATTCAATCTTCATGTTCAAACATTTCACTTTTACAATATTACATTTCAAATACAAAGTCAACAAAAGTCTTTCTTTCAATAACTGCTGCTAACTAATATATCATGTTCATTGGATATTAATATGGTCCAACAATCAATTTGGTTATAAAAAATAAAATATATTCTCAAAAAGAAAAAAAAAATTAATCTAGGAAAATTGCTGGACATTTTAGTTACTTTGGGAAATATATTTTTGTCTTAATAAAGCAATAAAGTTTGTCTAAATTTATTAAATTGTTAAAATACAAACATGAAAGTAAATCTTCATATATTTTAATTTTTTTAATTTATTTCTTTTTTAAACAAAATGTTTCTGGTTCTTTCTCTCATTTTCAGAAACAATAATAGCAATAAAAACAATAACAATTCAAAATTTAAAATCTTTGATTTCAGATTAGTATGCCTAACAGACGACAAAATATTGTTTTCTTATTTTAAAATTGAATTCTTCCAAATTCAAAAATTTGGTATTCCTAGAATATTTCTAAGAAATTTGTTGTGTTAGAAAAAAACAAGTAATCTTTTTTTAGCACCATCACAAGACAAATAAATAAAAAACCTCAGTGGCCTCATTTAGCGTTTAGCAGATGCACAATTTCATCAGCACTATCATGATACTAAGACACCATCTGCAAACTAAATAGTTATAAATAAAAACCATCAAATCTCATGTGTAAACCAATCCAGCTTGGGTCTTTTTCAAAAGCTATTTCTTTAAACAGTGTCTTAAACATACCTCTAACAATCACCGCCACATTCATTTCTAGAGACGTCTCAACTTTTTGCACCTACTCGCAGCAAAGCAGCTCAAGCAAATCTTCAAGACCCCTTGAGTCTCTAGCTGTCCTGATTTCAGCCTGTAGGAGAGCAGTGGCACCATATAGCCTTGGAGAATAGTCCATGATGAGGCCGCTTTACTATTTCCCTTGCTTGCATCTGGTGAACTGAGCTGTTGGAGCCCCAGCACTGCTGCTAGTAGGCTTGAACCGGGCCGGGGGGAGACATCACAGCAGAAAAAAGGAACCTGTACCCCTCAAAGACGCTGCCTGAGCCTTTGTTTCCTTCTACAATAGACAAGCCAAAAAAGACCTGGAGTAGCATAAAGCTGCTCTGTCCTGCACGTTATATTCTAACCTCCACGTATGCCCTCTAGTCCAATACACAAGTGCAAACAAACAATTGGCACCAGCAGAACTAGGCTGAAGCAAATACAAGTACAGGCTTAGAAGAGGGAGAACATAAACAACAGGCCCTGGAAGCATCCACTGGCCTGGTGTAACAGTGTGACAGGATGTCAGGCTACACTCTTCTTGTTCTCGGTGTTTGTGCAAACACAAAAAAGTCTCTGGTCCTGGCTGCTGTAGTGGCTTCCTCATTAGCCAGGCGAGGGGGGACAGTAAATGACAAGCGGTCATACCCTGGTTTTTAATAAGGTGCTCTTGTTTGCTGTCCACAGGATACTCCAGTGGACAGCAAACAAGATCATCATCATATCCCTTCCTTCCTTCAGGCATTGCAATATCGGGTCATATCTGCTCTGTTCATGCACACAGATGTGGAAAAAGGTGCCAGTGACACAGCTCTGAAACCAATACAATAAATAACAAATAAACAGCTACTTTCAAGTCAAACTGGATATAGTTCACAGGAGGTTAACATTTACATTCAGTGCTGCAGTTATGACATTACAATTCAAAGAATCTCTTCCTTGCCTGATGCAGCTACTTCAGCTACAAGAAAAAAAGATTTTATGGGAGGACGGTTTCTGTTCTCCTTGGAGGAAGTAGTTGCCCAAGAAACTGCTGTGAGCTTAAGCCTATTCTTGCTATTTACTTTACTATATGCATAGTAATAGAAAATAGAACCATTGGGAGGTTCTGCTGATATAAACATCAGTTAACAGGGCACACATTTTTAGCAGGAATACTCCTGGTGTTAAAAAAGCAGTCCATCAAATTAGTATCAGAGTGAAAATCGAAGCATTTAAGAGCTGATTTTGAAATGGGAGCGCTGACAAGTTTCTCTATTTCACTTTGGTAAATGAGAAGAATAAAGCAAGCAAATCTATCTTCCCTTTTGCAATTAATGAGACTAGAGTGAGCTCTACAACAGATGCACCACAGGATTAACTGGGACATGACTTATGTTCCAAAATAATTCAAAGGAGAGCTGAAATCATTTTAAAAGGAGCAAACAAATCACCTCATGGTACGCATTTTTATTTCCTACTGAAATAAAACTCAGAGACCCTCTGCAGTATCTGTTATAAAATTGCAAGAAATCTTGATCCGCACCAAAATCAGGTCTGAAGACCTTGCAGTGGTACAGAGGCAATACTGGCTCTGTCGATACCTGTCAAACAGTCGTGTCAGATAACACGAAGGCCACACAGACTCGAGGAGGAAACAACAACAAAAAGCAGGTGTAATAACTTCAATGCTGGTGTAAAACCATCGAAGATGTATATAGATTTATATTTCTTATTCTGTGTGTGTGTCATCCCTCTACAGGGATATATCACCATCAATAAAGCAAAATGCTGGGTGATAAGCATTTAAAACATTGGATTAAATCAACTACAATTCAAATACCCTTTTTTACAGTGCCGTGCCAACCTGCTAATGAGGCATCACTAACTCTAATAAAGTGCTTTCTTCATACTTTCTTTCTCCAGAAAGCTGGACAGAAATGAAACGTCCACTTAAGTATACATGCTTAGAAAAACTGTTTTCATATTTAACCTTTTACAGATGGAAAAATATCACAACATCTGCCACCTGCTTTGCCTTATCGATCCAAGCATACCATTGGAGATTCAATATTTTAAAAAAGTCTCGACATACAGGATGAGCTGATGACAGCTTAATAAAAAAGGAGGGCCCAAGTAAGCCTACTAAGGCTTTGGTTTGATTTTTAGCAAGTCTGACGTGCCAACACACGCACAACTGGGAGGCAACGTGCTGCCACGACTTAACTGGTCACTGAACCTGAAGGACACCAGCTGTGACAGTGTGAACTCTGAATTATGGATCGAGTGCCGAAGAACCGGCGACAAAGTTTTCGTGCTCCGCGCCATAAATGTCACATCTCAGCAACGTGGACGTCACAGGAAAGCCCAGATTTCTTCAATACTTTCACCCCTCGCCGGTGTGTTTCAAGCAGTCCGATCTGAAGGTTCCCATGTTTCCGACATCACTTGAATGCTGGTTGGTTGATGCGTTCGCAGCTTTACTCAAAATGCCTTATACAAAACGAATGCTAGTCCATAACGAAGCGAGCGGGGCAAAAAGATGAGCTAATGAGATGTGATGAACAGTGAATTAAGTAATAATTATAAAGTAATTAGCTAAATTAACTGTTTCCATATAGTAGGAGGTGCATGTGCTTTTGTGTTTTTCCTCTGGGAGCAGACAAAGGTGTGCAGTGGGGATGATTCACAGTTACTGGATTACACGCTGAATATATTCAGTGTAGAGAACGATTCTTTGTGTTAAAACTTTCTGCATTGTTCTTTTTTTGTTTTGCCCAGCAGATGTATTTACATTTATATTGAGGCACCAGCCAAGCTCTTCCACAACAACAGCCCCTGAATGGACAATTCGGATGGATCAATAGGTTCATAACCCCAGAGGTCTCAGAAGTCACAATTTCCCATAAGTTTGTCACTTTCCTTTATATTTACACCACAACTTGATCCTGTAAACTTAAGGCAAGAAAATTCAAAAACTTTGGGTACAGAGATAATAATTCCTTTAGGAAATACATGCTTGTGAGCTAAAAAAGAAAAGCTCACCTTTTATCGCTCAGTCCAAGCTTAAGCCTTGCAATGGTGGCTTGGCTTATTTGTCACAATGCCAAAGAGGCAAAATTCCAATGTGAGGGGTGTTTTGTTGTTTTTTTAAAGCAGCATGCCATGTGAAAATGCAAAAGCACGCTGCATCCTACTGTATCACAGATTAGCAAGCATACTGCTTAAGCGTTACGGAGGACGTCATTGTCAAACTCAGCTCGGGGTTGAGTAATTCACCCGCGCCGTAACAGATGACATTGTCATTGTGCGAAACACGCAAAGAGGCCCTCGTGCAGCCTTGCGCATGCAGACGCACACATGCAGATTTACAGTCGCACAAATACACGCGTGCACGCTCGCTCGACTTTAGGCGAGACAAAGTCATGAGAGAATAATCCTAATAACAATGTTGTGCTTATGAGGAGTTGCTGGCTGGTGTAGATAACATACTGTATGCTTAGAGGGGATTTGATTAGAACTGAGTGGGTGTGCAACACTTCTCCATCTTCTCTTTTAATTAAATTGCTACGTTATTATTATAAAAATTGCCGCAAGGACCGGGGTCCTATCTAGCCCGAATCATAAACCTTGGTAGGAGAAAAAAAACAAGGCTAATTGGGTGAAATGAATCATCTGGACACGGGATTTGCGTATCGGCATGAATGGAAACTTTCGGGAAGCATCTGTGCAAACGCTGTTGCATTTGTGCTTCACCTTGAGAGGGTTGACTGAGCATCCGAGTCCACCCCCTCCCCAAGTTGTGCACGTGTCACACTTGGTCACATAAATGCAGGTTTCTCTTAGTCACTTCTGCTAGATCGCCAAAGTTCCAAGCACTCACCAAGGATGAGATTTGACCTTAAAGGACATCGTGACTCAAACAAATACCAAACTTGTCTGCAGGCCCTAAGTCAGGTAGTCTGTCCACTCTAGTATTTCAACAGCTAAAGTCTGAGTTTTCACCAGAGTGGAACTTTTATCCCCACAGGCAGAAAACATTCAGAATATACCATTTTGTCTTTTAAAAGTCAGTGCAGAGCTACCCAAAACTAAAAAACCCCATATGTGAACACTCTTTCTCAGTGCAGTTTACTGAGCGGGTGCACTTTAACAGGTAATGATTGAAGGGAGCACAGCCGGTGATTACAGAGGCATTACCAACAAGGTGTGCTGTGTGGAAGTTGAACATGTCAGCGCCATTACAGTGACAATCCAGGGCTGTGTTTGAATTGCCCACTTATTCACTATAGATAGTGCACTGTGTGACGAGTCAGCCCTTTTGTGTATCTGTCTGAAATCTCTTCTGTAAGTTTCATCCAGTATAGCGCACTACAAAATCATCCCATGGCACACCGAGGAATAGCATATAGAAGCTTTACACGGCATCCATGGACCATCATGCATTGCAGTCTGTCTGAGGATAAAATAAGAGGCATCAGATATGGCACTAATGTGATTTTCTTTCCCGATTAGAGTGTCTGGTGAGCGTAACACTCCTCGGTTGTCTGAGCCGTGCGGTGTCTCCTCGGCCCCAGCAGCATGACTACATAAACACAGACATATACTTTTAAATGCCGTCTGGAACAACATTCGAGACACTTGGGTTGCTCAGTATAAACTGAAAATATGAGTGACATGTTGCTTAATAGCTTACTTATAATGTAGCTGCACACAGGCTGTAACAGCAATGGTGCTTCTGCTTTTAGTCAGAGTTACTTTGATGTACTGGAAAGCTTTGAAAGGCTAATTCGCAATCAGCTGAAGTAACAATGTAACAATATCTCAATGTTTTTGTAGGTAGATGGGGTTCACCTGAAGCATGTAAATACAGTATGTGTTATCACTCTTTATTTAAATGTTGTAGTTTTAATTACAACATTTATTTTAGTTAACTATAATAACCTTGGCAACTACAGTGGCATAAATTAACCATCAGTGAAACAGTGGTCAATTCAAACAGAGCCAAGGTGAAGACAAAGGACAGGGACGTTAAACTCATTTCACATCATCGACCACGAACAGAGTACTTTGATCTTAAGTGGGCCGGACCAGCGAAACTCCCCTAAGTTTTAACTCTACACTCAATCCCTGAGATCCCATAGTCTAAGAAAAAAGTGCAATGTCAGCAGTATATTTTTGTACATGATACAAATAAATGCTGCTGCAATAAATGAAATGACTCTTTGGGCTTAAACTGCAAGAAACAAATATATAAAATTACAGATAAAGTTGTAGCAGCTCCTTGTCCAGACTGTCCTGTAATTATAAAACAGAACATTTTTTGTTAATCTCACAGAAAATCTGCTTTTCATAGAAGCAAAAATTTCAATACTAGATAGCGAAAAAATATGAACCTTTGTGTCATTTCATTTTTTATCTATTGCTTAATTACTTGTATGCAATGAATGACCATGGGGGAGGTCTTCATCAGCAGGAAAAGCAGGAAAAATCATGAAAATACAGTTGAAAGTCCAAAGTTGATGCTTTCCTTCACATTTTCCAAAGCCGACCAGTGGGCCAAACTGGAGTTTATGCCAGGCCGATTCTCCACCGTCGATATAAATCTACACTTCGTCTTGTCAAATGCATTCTCAATAATCTAGGAAATAAAATCCCAAAAACCTGACCCTGTTCACTTAGATGCAGCGGTGCGTCAGTGGAAGAAACTCAAATGCTTTCTTCAGTCTCTTACTTTATTTTCTTGTATTGCACCTGTGAGATGAATGTAGCATAAAGCAACTCAAGCTCTCTAACAGTGTGACTATAAAAAACAATTTTTAGTTGATCTCCCAATATGTCAACAACAAAACCTGAGCTACTCACTTTATTTACACATTTTCAGCCTCGAGATGTAAGCTAACTAAGATTGCGTCGCTTGAGTTGAATGACTGTTCCTGAGGTTTTACCCCAAAGTTCAGCTGCCTTGACAGTAAGGCCTAATAACAGCAATACAAGTGCAAAGTTCTGGATGAAGTACTCTTTCAAAGGCAGCCAATCTGAGCCATTGGGGAAATAAAATAGTAGGACTGCACTTTAAATGCTCCCTATAAGAATAGCTGCGAAGTTGTTTCGCGTTTTTCCGAGTACAGATATAGAAGTACAAACGCTATATAAAGTGCAAACTCCACTTAAGCACTCATTAAAAGTTTAAAGTTCTCCTCCACTGGCCCAACTGCAGCCCGGACCCAGCAGGCTCCACCGGCTGGGCACAGATGCCAGCGTATGCGTGACAGAGTCCCAGCTCGTCTCGCACCTTGCTCGTGTTTATGAGTTTGGCGCGTGGGCCTTCTTTACAAGCTTTGTGCATGGGTGTTACTTGCCTCTTTGGGCTACATTCCTTGCAGGTTGCCTCTGAAACAGCAGGACAGTAAGTATAACCACACAAACATGAGGAAAAAAAAATCCCATGCCACCAGTGCAGCTTAAGATAAATGTCACATCTCCCCCTGAAGACAGAAGATGTGTGTTTACTGGGTAACTTTGTGAAAGTCATAGCAGTCCAAGCAGAAAGGTTAGTGGCGGGGTTAGGTTGTATGTGGGAGTCTTCTCGGCAGACTGCACACCTGGGATGAGCCTCTGCAGCCTACGGTGGAGTCAGGCGAGTAATCTTTGCATTTCATCAGATTTTTTTTCTTCCACCCAACCCTCCCCTCACTGCTTTCTTTCACTCCTCCTTCGCTTTCTGTTTCCACCTCCCTCCTTTCACCTGCTCTCTCTCCGGGGATTGAAAACAAATCTGTGAGGTGACTGGAATGCCCCACAAATTCTGATTGTGTCCAGCATGCTTCAATGCTTACAGTATGTATGGCTGGTGTGCCCTTGTAAAGTTGTAATCTAACTTTAAATCTCTAAAGCAACACTTTAAAAAAATGGTTTTAATCCTAGATCCTAGAAAGTTGCATTGCACAAGACAAAAGTGGCTGTATCTGAGAGCGGGCACAAAGACTGCACTGTAGTAGAATAATGATAATAATCAACACTATAACTCAGAGCTGCAGCCTCTGGGAAAAAATAAATAAATAAAAAAAACATTTGGTAGACCTAATAAGGGAATGTCACGGTGCGGCTTCGGCATCTCGCAGTGTTCGATCTTACTGCTAAAGAAGGCTATCAAGCTTACACAGAGCCCCACTAGCCTACAAAGATCCCTTGATTGCAATGCAGGCCATTATCGTTTGTCTAAGACACAGACGAATTATTTATCTTTACATGCTAAGACTGCTGCTAACTCTCTTGAATAATGACTTGGAGAGGGGAGCCATTCTTGCTAATGTCTGGTCTTGTCATTAGTATTTATTAGATGCCCCGCATGCATTATCTAGCCCATTTAAAAGTTTCTGGGTAAAGAAAAAACTTCGACTCCCCACTCAGATAACGGAGCACACGGCGAACATTAGCAGGCTAATGCTGCTGAACTTCTTCTGGATTTCTTTCCATTTATTTATTTCTTTTTGCTGAGATGTTGCAGCGCATCTGCCGCTGTTTTTGGAGTTCTCTCCCCGTTGCAATTACGCCTTCTCATTAGAGAGAAACATCCGTTATTGACTAGCTTCCTGGTAACATCTGCTGTGTTTACACTCGGCCTCATTGATAATGCATTACCGCCTATTTGAAGGCTGATGTGCGGGATAACGCATCAGCATTTGACTTTTGCCAATTAATCCCGTCACGTCATGTAAGCCTGCGATACGAGGCGCTTGAGATTCAAGCCCATTTGAGGGTGTAACCCCCATTCGGGTTGGATCTGCTTTACACACAAATTAATGTGCTTCCCCCATAACCAAGGGCAGTGAAAGTTTCAAGCTGGTAAATGGCACTGTTCAAGTTTGAAACCTCTCCTGAATACTCAATGCGTGATGGTACAGCTTAGAGGAACAGCGTGTCACACTTCTTCACAAACCCAGGCAGCGCATGTGTTATGTGCATGTTCTAAAGCCTGAAATGAAGCCTACAAGTACATATGACAAGTTTCCAAACAAGCCTGAAACTGGCCTCCTAATTTCTTCTTTAAAAATAAATTAATAACTATAAATTTGCTGTACAACTGTGAGTGTGTTGTGCCAATGGCTGCCTGGGTTATCTCCCAGAATCCTCTCACTGTCCAAACAGTTAGATTAAGTGGTGATTCAGAGCTGTCTGTAGGTTTAAATGAAAAGAGTAAATGTCTCTAAGTGCTTACAATGACGTTATTTTTCCAATAACTTGGGGATTTTGAACCTGCAGCTCAACTCCATGGGCTTCACGTGACTTTGACCAAATAACAACAAACAAAAAACCTAAACCAATTATTATAAATTTAACGTGTTCGTTCTTATTGCTTTAAATTCCTCGTTACGTTCTACAATTGAGAAATTGTGTAAATTACACACTGAATTAAAAAAAAAATCAGTAACTAAAATAAGTGTTGGCACCTGAGCTTTAATAAATCAAATTAATTTAAATAGCAATGCTTAGTAAGGATGAATACACATAAACGCCTGAGTCCCTGTAGCCATGAACTAAAGCAAAAGGAAGTGTTGAAAATAGAGAATTTAACAGCACATGGATTGATTCGTTTGCTTTCACTACCAGCGTGGCTGGTTTACCGGTATCCTTTACCTGCTGCTGGACTTCAGTCTGAATTTAACTGTAAATTGGCTTTTTAAAAAAGGAAAACATTTTTTTGCTATTAAGATTGCTAGTCCTATTATTTCTTATAAAAGTATTCGAGTTTTATTTCAATTTATTTGCACAAACGCAGGTAGCACCCAAAGTGGGCTGTAGAGCTTTACAGCAACTCATTCAAAGTCGGCGTAACCACACTAATACATTTTTTTCCTCTACTGCACAGTTGTTCAATTTTGCTCTTAATAAAAAAAACAAATATTTTTATTTGTTTAATAATTTCATAAATGCAAAGTTAAACATCAAATAATAATAAACGGCCCACTGTAGAGTAGTCATATATGATAAAGATTTTCAGTGTTTACACACATCATTGATGGTGACAGACTATTTATACTTAAAAAGCTCCATACAAATTATTTTTAGTAAAAAAAAAAAAAGAAAAACACTCATAAAATGTATTTGTTCTAATATTGCCGACCCCCTACGCTATCCTGTCCTTGTTTTTGCCTCTTTGGATTTATAGCTAATTAACGGAACAGACGTGTACGTGATTATCAACTGTATCTTATTTAAAACAATAGAAAAAAATGTTTCAACAACAATTTTTTATTTTAAGCTTTTCTTTTAGCCATTTATCCATTCTGTTTGGGCTAAGCTTTTTCAGTGTTTAACCATTAATTTACATACATAATACATACAAATTTGAACAGCTTGTTTACTCACGGGATTCTAACCATTCAACCATTAATTTAAATGGTTTCCTCTCTGCTTGCCAGGACTTTTTTCCTCCAGCACTTCAGTTACAACACGTACTGTACGGAAATGCAAATAATCACAAAACTGTATGTGGATCATATATTTGTGCAATTTTTTCCTCTCTGTTGTTGTATTCTTACTTTTAATTACGCAGAATCGCAGAATGATTTCACTTTTGTTGAAGAGTAACAAGCAAAAGCAACAAGGATTTCAATTCTCTAGAAAAAACAAGCTTCAGGCTCCGTGTAAATAAACAGGGGACAAAAAAAAGAGGCCACGTCAAAAACATTCAAAAGCATTTTTTTCAATTCAATCACTGACCATTTCTGATTCAAGGATTCGACCCCGTCATTCAGCATTCTTTGCAGCCTTTCCATTTAATGGTATTTTTTACTATTTTTTAGTGCGTTACAAGTTAAGGAAATTCATATAAACAATATGAAATTTTCAATTTTAAATAATGAATAAACATAACTTTTTTCAGTTAATTTCCAGGTTATTTATCAGCACAAAATTACAACAACAGTCTTTGACAGAACACCAAAACAGAGTTCTTTTAGGTTTTCATGCCCTCGCCTCTTTGACGGACGAGCAACAGGACTCTTGAGCATGTGCTAACCTTGAGCTCCATTAGATGATTTACATGAAGATCTATAAAGATATCAAATGAAACATAAAGTGCTTAACTAGCCGTCTGAGGCGTTGAGCAAAGGCAAAACTTTTTTGTTAATCTAATAAGGCGAAAGAGACAGTTTGATTGGGCGTTTTAGATGAAAACAGCCATGTGACACTCGGTCCAGCTGTCAGAGGCAAATGAGCAATCTGGGTTTACTGGGCTTTTTTTCCCCCTTTCCTCTCTCTCCTCTTTAATCCCTTCTTCTCTTAAATTGTCCTCTGCTGCTTTGCTAACTGAGGCATTACTGGGATAAAATAAATAAATAAAATAAAACGAGGCCATTAGAGAAATGGCTAACAAATCGAGCGTAAGAGGAGTAGGCAAAGAACAGAGGGAAGTTGGAAAATCGCAGAACAGGTGGCAGGTACAAAATAGATGGAAGATGAGAGGGAGGAAAACTGATGAAAAAAAGGAGTTGGGATGGGGGGGGTAGGCTATAAGAGGATATGAGGAGGAGGATGTTAGGGCAGTGGGAGACCCAGGGGATGATACTGGGAGACAACAGCATGGTGAAAGGGGTGTGTTCAGGAGTGGAAATGGAGCCGAGTGAAAGAAACAGACATTTGCAACGAAGAGGCCATGTGGGAGGGGAGGGGGAGGGGCTGAGGTGGTTGAGGAGAGAATAGAGGAAAAGAGGAAGGTGTAGATTCGGTGTCCCCCCCTCTAACTGTGGTACGGAGCTGGGCGACGACTCCTTGGCTGCACTGCGCCTGTGATTATGCATGTAGCAGCCAGGCTTGTCAGGCTTCGGGTCCCGCCAATGCACCGCCGCCGAGCTTTATCTCGAAATCCCTGTGATTAATGAAGCTGGTGTTACGTTCTGTATGGAGTAGGTGGACGAGGAATGATCAATCTTAATGAGCTATCTACTGTCCCTATATTAACTGTGGGGGGATATAATGTATGGAGAGCCTGGCGGGGCATCTCTCCTTTAAAATACGATAACGAGGGAAGAGGAAGAACGAGGGCGAGCAGGTTCGCTTCCAGCCGCTTATGACACACTGCCGCTGCTTACCTCACGCTTCCTCTCCTCCTTTTTCTTCTTTTGGCTCCCTCCTGAGAGCTGGAGCTGTACTAGAAACAGTTAAGACAGCTCAATGGATGCCATCCTTAGCAAAGTTAAAGAGACAGCGTCAGGCTGCTGCCAGGCACACACGAGGAGGGGTCTCCAGAACTCCCCTGGCGTTCCAAAATGAGATGTTTGAGTCAATATCATTAATACGTGGCCCCCATATGGACTCGTGAGCCAAGGTTAATTTTAAGCATATCACTATAGTATTGCATGTATTCATTTAAAAGAAATAACTGCACACACTGTGCCTAGAGTGATTGGAATAATTTCCTCTCTCATTAATAATTTGGAACATTTGTAGTTTCCAGTAGAGCTACCTCAACTTAAGGAATGCTACGAAAAAGAGAAGGAGGGGGGAAACACTTTCAGATTCATTATATATTCCAAGCTAGGCCTGTTTTGGAATCACAATAACTCCGGTTCTGCTTTAGCTAATCCTGATGTGGATAGCTTTAAGATAATCGGTCCAGCACAACACCACCAACAGTGATTTTAATTAAATTGCTACCGTTTATTGCACGGACGATGATCTGAGTCAGCAAATTGGAAATGAAATCTTTAAAAAAAACACGACTCTTGCATTATATTTGTCTCGGAGAAAGTTGCGCTTTTTGAAGGAATTCGCAGCGAGTAAGAATGGAGAACCTCAGCGAACGAAAGAGAGATCGAGGCGGAGAAATACAGGGGGAGAAAGGAGAGGGGAGGGTTTAATTAATGTGCTCGCTATGATTAATGGTCTCGGTGCGGCTATCACAAACTGGCTGTGTTTTTAATAACTGGTTTGAGCGGTCTGTCGTGATAGGAGTACGTTCTTGCGGTTGATTCAAAATAAATATTTATGCATCGCTGCAAATACTGAAAGCTTCAAGTCTACTGCATATATGGAGCAAAGTCGAGTGGACAAATATGATGAGCAGTCACGTGAACAGATCCTGACACATCTTTATTGCATCCACTGACATTAGAAGCCAGTAAAAAGTCAAATCAAGCGTTACAGCAGGATGTCAGGTCTGATCTAACCTTTCGGGAGACCTGGGAAGTCCTAAGGAAAACAAGGAACTTATCTCCCCTGAATAAACAGCAGCAGCACACACAACCCGGACCTGTAAACAGTCGCTATCTCGCTAATATGGTGATCTGTAATGTCCTTACTTAGTGGCAATATTGCAGCAATAATGTGCCACAGAACCAATATGCAAGTGGACAGTAATGCTGCAGTGCCAATATGCTCAGGCCAAAAGTAAACAAAGGCGAACACGTAATTAAAATCTTACTGAGCCCATGGTATGAATAAGGCAGATAAGGGAGATGAAATGGTCACACGAGAGGAAAGATGGGTCGGCCCCAGTTGTGAGGCTGGGCCAATCGTGCTGTAGCAAAGTAAAACTCTGATCTTAACTCAACAAGACATCTTAATTGCATTCACTAGCAGTTCCAGAGCGGCTAGGTCCCCAGATTACGCTTGATGTGAGCTGACTGGAAGATGAACTTCCTGGGCAGAGAAGAGGCCGGGGTCCTGCCGATTGTGTGCGAGAGACGGTGGAGGAGCCTGACTTATAGCCGTCTGCGCTACACCCTCGCGTGCATATGTGCATGTAAAGGCCTGGTGAGGCGGAAGGAACGGTTAAAATAATGTTTGACATCACAAAAGAGGTGTACGGTGTACAGGGCACGCTCAGTGAGATCTTCAATCTCTGCTAAAGCCCCCAAACACATATGGCAACCGTGCTCTGTGGGCTCACTACCATTAGCCATTTACCCACAATAACAGCATATCTTCAAAAGCGACAGAGCGCCGCGCGACCGCAACACGGCTCCCAACAGCTGTCTCAAGTATTTGTTAAGCTACAAAAAAAACACCACGAAACACATGATTTGAGTGGTCGTCACGGGTAACAGCGACAACGTCTAACACAGGGCTCAAATACAGGACTAACGGCTTCCTGTTTGATATTAATGTGTTTTTCTTTTTTAAGTCACGAGCTGCCTCTAAATGGTGCTCAATCACATTTGCAGCGAGCGGGTTCATCCCTGCTGAGCTCTGCACTAGCTTTTCCAGGCTGATATTCATCAGGGCAGCCATCGATTTTAATGACTTGGTCAATAGACACACACTGACTCCACTCTCAGCATCTCCCTCATGCTCACTCGCTCTCTTTCTCTCTCCTGTATGCATCTCTTTTTACTTTCACCTCCTTCCATGTGCCGATTTTTCTTCCTTTTTTTATTACCATCTTTATAAATAATGTCAGTCACTCCGGATTCCTGCATCTCAGAAAATTTCCTCAACAGTTGTGACTGCTGAGGCTCAAGATGCAGATGTTGACAGATTATTAAAAGCGTAGAAGCCGTGTGAGATTCTGGTAACATTGCGATAAAATCCACACTTGAGGGAAACAAAGAGAAGACCGGAAAAAAAAGAAGCGAGGAGAGGGTGGTGTGAAGGAAATTAACAACTGGCAAGAAGGTGTGGAGTTTGATTTGTATGCTATGACAGGCAGGTATTATGAAAAAGCCCTGCTGTGGATGCAGAAACCAGGTAAGGCCGATCATAACCCGGTGACTGACATATCTCAGTAGGTGATGAAGTTAAAGCTGCCGCCGCGACGCACTGTGTGAATCTTCAGCCGCACACACACAAAAAGACAAGCGTACGTCACATCCACGTATGCTCCATACTGTAAACAGAAATGCAGACAAATGCGCAGACACGCACACACATAGGAGCAGAGGGGGAGAGAGGGGAAGACAGTTGTTGATGTGCCCACTGATGCAGAGCGAAGACAAATTGCTCGCTTTGAAGGCGAAGCCAAATCAAACACAGAGTGTGATTTCTGTCACTGTAGTGTTTGGCTTTAAGGCTGTGAGGCTGACATCTGACAAAACATGCACGCAGTCACGCCCAAGAAGTTGGGCACGTGTGTATTCTCACACACACACACACACACACACACACACACACACACACACACACACACACACACACACACACACACACACACATAAGGCCTGTTGTGAAGCTGGATTAAGGAGGAAGAGCTCTGTCAGCTCCTCCACAATCCAGGCCTTTGCCATCAAAAAGCCACAAAACCTTTTCTGCACATCAGTGCTTACCAGCATTGTGTCTGGAGGCTTAAACGTCTTTAAAATAGAGCAACGCAGTCTTTTTAAGTAGTGGCTTTACTATTTCAACTGGGTGTTCAATATTTCATCTATAAAATCTGCAGACGTGAGACGCTTAGCTGGGGATCGGACCACAGATCACAGCATAGTTTCTCAGTATGAGAATGGACATATTCCCCAGGTTAACGCATGTGTTTGCTTGCATGACATTACTCTTTGAACATCTGAAAGGAAAGCAAATTCTGCGTGTGTCAGGCAAACAGCAATACTTCTGAAACCTCACTTATAATTCCTTTGCTGAAATTTTTACTACAATCTTTAACAAATATGAGTAAATTAGCATACTTGTTGTGTGTTAGTTCTTATTAATTTCATAAATACTAATTTTTAAAAAAATACAAAGTAAGTAAAGACAATGTGTAAATTTGGGAAAGTGGCATTATTTCATTTTAAGTCTGCGTGAACGCTTTGACATTTGCGGCGGTTTTTTCTAGAACCATTTCCAAAAATGCTGGGATGCTTTTTGAAATCTAAATAAAGCTGCAGTGTAATAATTTGCAATTCAAATGTTGAAGCAGAGATTTTTTTTTAATTTGTCCAGCACTGCATTTAAAAAAACAACAAGAAAAAACAGACATGAGGCTATAGAAGGGATCACTGCATGGGTTCTGGAAAACTTCCAAAAAACATTATCAGTAAACACATGCGAGCTAAAATGTTACAAGAAAAAATAAAAACAGAAATAATATGAGCAGTTAAAATGTTTTATTTGTTTTTATAAATTATAGATGTGGCATCCTCCAGCCTAAAGAGGAGAAGGAAGAAGGTTGTTATCAGTGAACAGCTGGTTCACATGTGCAGTAACGCTCATGGCCTCAGTAACTTCCCCCATCGATGCTGAAGGATACTTGAAGCAACATATCTTTAACGCCCATTAATGAAAGATAATTATTATAGTTGGACAATGCCCAGCAATGTCCAGGTGCTAAACATGCTGTTTAGATCCGTCAATTACGAAGTATATTTAGCACATTAAAAAAAAGGCTAGTTCCTTTCAAAACGTCACCACCTTGTTTCCTTTAGTGCCACTAACAGTGTTTTGGTATCGATCTCATACCAAGTAAACACAGGGCCAGTATTGCTGATCCCGGTACCCAAACTTTTAACCTATGTAGGGGGAAACAGTGTATTATGATTTATGAGACCATCATCAGTTTGAAAATTCTGAACACATTTTAATGACCACTCACTGTGTGTCCACAATATTCATATTGGGATTTCTGTTGGAGACCTCAGATGTTAATGTGCCCGCCTCTTAAAGAACGCTTCAGGTTTTCATTCCTACCGTTCTCTATGAAGCTGTATAATAACTCTTTATTCTGTGACAGGTGAACACACCTGTCAGGCATAAGATCCCAAACACATTTTGTATTTTACCTTCATGCAGCTGTTTTTCATCCATTTATAGTGGACATAATATTTCCTAATGCAATTTGCACTCTCTTACACAAGAGTCTTACTTTTGCTGTTTTTAACTAACTTCATTTTTACTTTTCTTTGTTTTGTTATCACTGCTGTAAATGTATAAATTCCTGCACTCCCTCATAGCATAAGCCACTTACCAGGTGCCTGTGGCACTTTTATTTAACTGGGTTGCTTATTTGTTGTGTATTGTGACTGTACTATTTTTTACTCTTTATCATGTTGCTGTAACACAAAAGTTTCCTTTGTGGGATTAATAAAGTATCTATCTATAGGAGTTTGGGTCAACTTCTTTTGCTAAAATGTGCTTAGAGTATATATAAAAAAAGGACAGTGACAATAAAGACAAAAAGCTTCAGACATTTTTCACAGTGCATGTTTAGGGTAAATTTTTCCAAAAAGATCATGTTACTTAACACAATTCAGTGAGTAACGTGCTAAACTTAGAGGATAGAAACAAAGTATCAGTCCTATCGTGCAAGTAATGATCTGATGCCGATACCAGCGTTAATATTGATGCTGTTAATATTTGGATCGATCTGCCCACAACAACTTTGACTATTGTATGGACACATGCCGGGCGTCTGGAGGGGGACACTTTGAGCATTTGTGTTTTGTATGCAAAAATTCATATTGAGCCATGTATTACAAAAATTTACCGCAAGCTTCTATATCAATGTCAGCTTTAAAATTTATAGCCTTATTAAACCGGATGCTTCTGTTGGATGCGCGCTGTATATCTAAAGTTCCCTTTTTAGGGTTTGCAAATGACTGCATTGTGTTTTAATTCAATTTCACACAGCATCCCAGCTTTTCTGGAAAAGGAGGCGTGTGTTTAAGCACCATTTCCTTCCCTGGAATCAGGGCAGAAACTGATAGCCGTGCACACACGCGTGACTCTTATCCTTTCCTCAGCCATTAGAGAGTTGCCGAATACCAACATGAAGCTGCTTTCCTTGATTCCCACAATCTACTTAATTTACTATTTTGTGTTCCGCCTAAGCAGAAAATGCTAACAGCAGGTCCTCGATAATTGCAACAGAAGAAAGCCAGAACGGAGGTCACGAGAGTTTTCCCTCCATATTTTAACAGTATGCCGCTACAGCAGGACAGTGGGTGTCCTTGCCACGCTAATACGTGGTGTTAATTGACGAAAAGCCCAAAACCTGCGAGCGGCTGGAATTTGAGACTTCTCAAGCATGCTAAAAGGAAGGAGGGGAACGAAAAGGGACAGGGGAAGTGGCAGATAGAGATAATCAAAAAGACAGAACAGCCGCAGTGGGCGCGCTGAGTGGTCGGGATGGCATTGTTGTGATTACAGAAGCGAAGTGAAGTGTCCTCGTCAGCCGAGAGAGTCTGCTGAAGAGACGTCACGGCTGCTAATTTACTGGTGCTCAACGCTTTACCTATTTCCACTGTCCTTGTGACATTACCACAATGACATGCTTACTAATATCTATTCGGTGCCAGGCAGGAACTCAAAAAAAAAGCAGACAAAATGCTTGAGGAGATGTGAGATTCAAGTGCCTCAATTTACAGTTTGACCTTCACAGAGGCCCGCACAGGATTTAAAGTGTATGATGTCTGCAAATTGACACTGGGATGTTTCCCTTTTGTCTTTGAAACAGAGGAGCTGACAAACACTGTACCCAGACAAACTGAATATATTACAGCAACTTTATCATTACGTGAATCACAGGAACAGTGTGTGCTTCCACAGCTGGGTTAAACAAAAAAGCCTCGCAGCACATTTCCTTCCTGTAAAACTGATCAGTATAAACACTATAATTGCAAAAAAATTAAGCTTCTTTGGCCTGTTAGAAGACTCCATTTTGACATGTGAATGCTTAATGGATCGAGACAGTCTATTCAACACGGCAAAAGCTAAAAAGCTCTTATTCGATAGAGACCGGACCAAGCAAACGAGCCCATCTAATTATCCATTTCCAATTCTACCTGCAGTCTCATTTCGATGTATCACAGGCAGCCCCCAAAATAATTGCTTTTTTGCAATCTACAAGTTCATTTGCACACATTTTATTGATCAAAATGAGTCAGGAAAAAGAAAACAATCTAAACCTAAATTAAAAGCTTCATTAAATGTGAAAATTGGTCGGGGAATTGCGAACATCTGTTTCTAGCACCCTGCGTCATAAACTCCAAGGTTAAAGCAAACACCAATTTATGGCGTGCAGTCTCAGGCACGAGCTGGAGCTGTGAAGCACCTTCACAAACACAGCGTAAGTCAACAAGGCTTCAAAAGATTTCTAGGGAGATGTGAGGGCAGGGACTGAAAGCTCTTCCTGCCTCATGTTTAGCAGGACTCTTATGCAGTGCAGCTAGGAGCAGTGAGAAAGATTAACCCGACACACTTGGAACCAAACGCAGAGCACAAATCTACAGATGCTGATGTTTTAGAGCAGCATCTTCTACTTTGCAAAGAATAACAGTACAGGGCCTTCTTGCAGGATATATATATATATATCTATATCTATATATATTTTTTGGAAGCACCTGTCTCTCTGCTGGCTTGAGGTGCTTCCATGTTCTCGGTGACCTTGGATCAGCTTTGAAGTGAACTGGCTCCGGTTGCAAGTTGTATATTAACAACCCTCGCTTGAGTGTTTGCAGCCTTGTTTATGACTGCTGGCATCTGAAACAGCCCGGGCATACAGACCGAGGGCAGAGGCCTAGGCGTTTCATTCCAGTGCCACCCCACAATAACGGGAGGTCACGAGGAACAGAGAGCCCAGAGTACGCCGATTTAATA
Organism: Oreochromis aureus; assembly: GCF_013358895.1. Taxonomy (NCBI): domain Eukaryota; kingdom Metazoa; phylum Chordata; class Actinopteri; order Cichliformes; family Cichlidae; genus Oreochromis; species Oreochromis aureus. The sequence continues at coordinate 4,026,629 of NC_052956.1, forward strand.
CCAAATACCACCTTCCTAAGCTTGGATCCGTCTGAGCGACCAAACAAATCTGCTTTGATGTACTCTTTCAAAGTTTTAGGAAGGGATTTAAAGTATTTAAGAAAAAAAAATGAAGAAAAGATCGTCTTTATAGTTTTTAGAGTGCCCTTGCTTACCTTTGGGATGTCCGGGGTCGCTGAACTCGTACTTCCCGCTCCCAACCGTCCGCAGCATTTGCAGCCCGTTGGGACCATCCTGATTGTCGGCAGCCGTCTGCTGGCCATGCGCTGCTGCTGCCGCCGCCTGTCCATTAGTAAGAGGCAGGGTGTGGGGCTGGATGAGGCTGGGGTGAGAGGTTAAGTGGCCGTTGCCAATCATGCTGTGAGCGTTTGGATGAACCACCGGGTTGGCCTGGGCAGTGAGGGCGGATGGTGTGACCGTCGGCTGGGCTGAGGCGTACGGAGGCTGGCTGGGCATGCTCAGCACCATAGAGGGCGGCTGCTGGGTCGACTGCGGTGTCAACTGGAAGTGGGCGGTCATGAGGGGGTGTTGCGGGGGCACCGGCGTCTGGATGGATGGGGTTACTCCTATAATGGGCGACTGCGCGGTCACACTGTGGTTGAAAGAAGGCGGCTGAGGGAGGGCGTAGGTGTGGGACAGGAGACTGGGCTGGCTCACCGCCGCCACCGGTGCAGGCCAGGTTGGAGCTGAGGGGAAAGAGGCAGAAAACTACAAATCAATTTTAGAATTTTTTAACGCCAAGACAAAGTCAAGATAAACGACTTCTATGCTGTCGTGCTATTTAGGTAAGCTGCACAAAGCCGAAAGCAAAAGAAGGGTGCTAATTTTAAGTCGTGATATTACGTGATCAAATAGAGACAGAAAGCAGCATGAGAAGACAGACTCCAGCTTGAGTTGTGTTCCTTACCACGCCACAACTGTCAGTGTGCCGCTCCACTTCAGTCTAAGTTTGTTTTTGACTCGAGACTTAATATAAAACACAAAATATTTGAAGGGATGTACAGATCAGCACCCAAAGTCAACATCGTAATAAGATTAAGAGATTTATTTTGCTACAAGATGAACAAATAGCTTCCTGAACGTGAAGGCATACATGTTCATTGCATTCGGCATTTGGCACCATTATCTGTGCAGGAGTCTGTGTTTACCCAGACACTCTGAGCCAATCATTTCTCTACCCCGAGGCGTTAGATGCTGTGGATGTGCTGGGAAGGCCATATTGGACCTAAACGCCGTCTCCCTCCCTCCCTCATCCACTCCAACTCCTTCATCTCTGGCTCCTCCTGCCACGGCCCAAGCTCCAAAAATAGACTAGCGCTCTGCTAAGGGGCCAAAGGCTAAATGACAGCATGCAAAAGCTGAACAAAAAAAGAAGAAGCCCGCATTATTCATGGTACTAGCCCTGCTGATATAACAGTCCGGGCAGAGATGGATGGAGAGAGAGGGAAAGAGAGATAAAGACAGACATTGCGAATAAAAGAATGAAGAGGGCTGGAATAGAAGCCCCTGGAGGAGAGGTCAGTTCAGTTCATGATTCACGTCATTGAGCCAATCGGCACCAACGCTGCATTTTCATTTCCCCTCTTTTGAAGCCCATCTTGATAAGGGATGGTAATCAAAAGCGTTGGTATAATGGTTGCGCATGCTGCGAAGGCTCAAGGTTTTAAAGGAGCAATGGTGTTGACTGGAATTCAACATACACACATTTTCCATCTGCCCTGCAGTTCCTTGTTGACTTTTCTTTGAGTCTTTTAAGAGGAAAAATATTTGATGAAAAGAATTTCACCATCATGACCCGACAACAACCTAAATTTATAGCGCTCGCCTGCAAGGTTTAACAAAAATGAAGAATCGGCGTCTCTAATTTTTGTCTTATTCCTCAGATTTAACCGTTGAACTTCGCGTATTATTTATTTATTTGCAGAGCAATTTGCTTGAGTGCAAGACTGACATTAAAAAAATAAAAACACGACTATTTTTGTACAAAGAAGTGAAAGTTGAAACAAAACTTCTTTTTCAAAGACAAACTTTCTTTAACAGACAGAACAGTGAAGTTTCTGTTGAAAGAAACCGTTGATTAATTCTGGCACAGTTGGCAGAGAGCTCTCTGGCAACACAGTTCAGTGAAGTGTGGAGAGGAGCTGGCTTCGTTGCAAACGCCAGTCACAGCTTGGAATAGCGCGCGCACGTGAATCAATATGCAACACTATGCTTGAATTGGAGCGTCATATGCGACAGCGTGCCGGTGCTGGTGACATCTCACTCTCCTCACGCTTCAACTCCAAGCTGTGGTGTGGGTGTGGGGAGCTGCTGTGGCGACGGAGCACAAAAGCTCCACGCCGTCCTAGTGCAACTGCATCGCTCCTGCAGCGAGCAGGCTTCTGCTAAAGAAACATTCCTCGAGTAACTGATCGGCTGTTTAATAATTAATCCGCAGACCACGCAAATTATAATTAGGAGGGGAACTGAACAGGCAGCAGCAGGGGTTGCAACATGTTTTGAACATGATACTTAGCCACCACAGAGTCACAGCTGTTTGTAATCTGGATTTGTCGAGCCAGAATTTCCACCGGAGCGCGCGCCGGGCCAGTATTACTCTTAAATGAGACACATTTGTGATGAGCAGGAAGCGCACAGGCCAGCAGAGCAATGGAAGGAAATTAACAGCTCTAGGGCAGAGCCATTCTGGGTGAGTTCATTACAATAGGAGTAAAAAAACTTCAGCATTGGCTCAACTCGTTACTGTCAGCGCCGTGCACTGTGCCGCGCTGCCGCTGCTGCTCCGTATGCGCTTTAAAGTGGCGTGAACAGAATAAGGTCGACATCTAAATTAGACCTGCTGGAGATCATTTGGAGGACTTTCGCAGTTTTGCTATATAGGTTTGATTGAGGCTAAATCAGCCCCGATTAGTGACACAGTAACAGTAACAAGGGTGATAAAATGACAGCAAAGGAGGGAGGTGGGAGTCTGGAATGTGGGTGAGGGGACGCAACCGTCCCTGCTCACCGCAGTCCTGATACAAGCTGACATTTCTATAATTATATGACTAATTAGGCTGGTTTATGTAAAGGTAATGTTTATGAATGAACATTATGCATGATTGTGTATGTAAAGCAAGCAGAGGCGAGTGGGTTTATTTAGGGCAACGAAAGTCAAGATGGCTTATTAGCATTGGATGCTACTTTAACTGGCCAGTGTGTGTGTGTGTGTGTGTGTGTGTGTGAGTATGCATCCTGCTGTGCGCTCACATGTAATGTACAGCTCTGTAAGCTCATTTTGGGGGTGCACAGAGAACACGGGGCATGGATTTATGCCTCAATTTGCTGAAGCACTATTTGTATTCAAGTCAAAGCAGGCAAAGGTGCACCAGTCCTGTTTTTGTTGCTCATCTAATTGTCAGCATGGTAACAATTATTAACTGCTATATGATTTAAGCATAGACTACAGCGGCTCTGACAGGTCAGACCCACTGCAGCTTAAGACAGGAAAACACAAAAAGTACAATGATGCTTTAAAAGCACACGAAACACAGCAGAAATGCTTTTGGAGAGACGATGAACAGCTGCGGAAATGACATGCTAACAGTAAACTTGTATCTATAATATTACATGAATCACGGGATTAAAACAAACACTACCTGCATATTTTTCTCCCTCACAACACCATTGAACCCTCCACTTCTTTTGAGAGCGGCTCAGTGTGATGCTTCACATGTTCTGCTCCGTCACGATTTTGTCTCCTCAAAAGCACTTCCACTGTTTTTTGTTTTTTTTCTACCTAAACTGTGTTTTATTCAACTTCCATTCTACTTCCTGATGTTTTCTTAACCCTTTAACATGATACAGGCCAAATGGCTGTAATTAAACTCATCTAGCTAGCTAGCATTACAGCTCAGCGCTTAAGTCTTGCCTCCCTCTTATTGGCACACGCTTCTCATCAGGTGTAGATACATACTGTCATCTCCACAGTTCAACGGTTTGCGGCTGTAGATTAGCAGGAGAGAATATATTTCCTCCATGGAATAACCCTCATCACTTCTTGAAAGAGGCATTGCTGCATATTTTTTTTATTTTCTTGCTTCCAGCACCGCCTGCCATTTAGTTCCGTTCTCTTCCAAAGAAGCCAAACATCTCCGGGGCATTTATCTTCAAAACTAAGCAACACCAAAAGAAACTGGATGGATAAACAGCTCTACAGCCAGAGGGAACAATATATACATTTGATTATGAGGTCAACTGTCCCTTTCATAGCACTCTACTCCTACAGCGAGATCTGCTACCATGTGACACACAGGAAGAGTCGGGAGCACAGTGTGTAAGTGGACTAGCTAAATCTGCTCCTCCAGGGTCACGCATACAGCCTCGCATACTGCAGGTCCAGCGGGAACACAAAGGCGCAAATAATGTTGTATTAGACTACCTCGACAAGCCGGCGCGAGTGAAAAGACGAGGCTAATTGAAAAAAAATTACCCTGGATTTGAATCAGGCTGCTCCTTTTTCAGTCTGCAGCTTCTCATCATTTGGTCACATCAGCACAAAAAACCCACCAGACTTCTTGTTTTAAGGAAAACCAGTTTTTGCTATTTTTTTCCCTTTCCTATTTTCTTTAAATATATATGTATGAAATAGATATTCATTAAAAAACACAAACACACATGTACCTTTCTCAGAATTGGCTTCATCCCTGTTACATGTGCGTGTGTTTGTGAACGCTCTGCGTGTGATTCATTACCGGTGGGCTCGGCATCTCGATGTTGCTTAGCAGGGGGCTCATCTGTATCCCACGGTGTGAGCTGGTTTATAGGAGTCTGTCCCCACCTCACGCCTGGAGCCAGCAGCAGTCCCGGGGCCTGGCTGTCTCCGGGAGACAGTCCGGAGACCTGCAGCACGGTGACACAAACAACACTGCCGATTAGAGGATGATATCGGGGGGAGAGAAGAAAAGCAGGAAAAATGTGTCACATCCTTCACTAAGCATGTTTATATAAAAAAAAAACACCTGTTCCTTTATGATGTGGAGAGAAAAAGTGACAAATGACAGCAATCTCAACTGTTCTTTAAGGTCTTGAAGTGAGCCATGATGATGGTGGAGAGGTGTATAATTAGCTGTGAGTGAGTGATGATTACAGACTATATAACAGGAACAAAGGGGGGAAAAAATCCTGTTCAGGGTCTCAAGAATCTCAGCAATGTTTCTCTTGTTGTATACCAATAACAATTAAACTTTCAGGCGTGGGCTACATTCAAATTCTCCCCTGGAGATTTTCTTTATCGTCTTCCGTGTTGAATTATTAACATTTTTGTTCATTCAAGCGAGATAATAAAATTGTGAACCAAAACATGACAAATAGATTCAATAAGAGAGAAATCTTTTTCTCGGGGACGGGAGACAAGAAAAATGTAATTTCAAAAAAGAAAATGAAAAGCTAGCTTACAATGTGTGCGCTGGGTGGGAGAATCAAACTTCACCAAACCAAACTAAGAGTTCCCCGAGCCTCTCTTTGCACCCACGTCTGTAATATTTTGCTCTTGTCGGGCAGTAAGAAATGTTATCAGGCAAGCGCAGGCTGATGAAAACACAGGGTCAATCACCACTGGACCTCTGAGCAATATTCGCCTCCCCTATCTCCAGTTTTGGACGCACACTCTAACAACCAGGCGGGGAGAGAGAGGGCCTCCCTCCCCGCCCTGCTCACACCAGAGTTAATAGAAAAGACCTGGTCACCAGGCCCCTCCTGTGGCCCGGCTGATCCCTCCATCCCTCTTTCTCCATCCCTCAATTCCATTATCCCCCCCCTGACCCGGCGTCCACTTCATCAAGCACGCCATCATGCATTCCAACAGCTGTGTCGACAAAGCCCGGCAGAGCGCGGACTGACCGCACAAAGACCCAAAAAGAAAAAAAAGCAATCCAAACAATTCTTCTGGCGGTGAATTAATGTGCAACTTTACATACTGGATCGATCCCATTGCTGGGAAATGTCCCTCTTTTGCTTGAATATGGATTTATCTCAGCTTTGCGGGACCTTTAACACCAAGATATTACTCTGTATTGACGCAGCGCCACCATCTGCTGTCTAATAAACAGCTGCACAATAGCGGACAGGTTCAATGAGCGTCACTTACTTGATAAATCTATACTGAAAGTTATCTGACAGTTCGTATGTGTTTGTAGGGGAGGAGGAAAGGGGGGGGAAACGGAGGAAACATCTCAAGGCAAAATAGAAAACAGTGTGATGGAGTGAGAGAACGGAGGCGGGTTTAGGGGGGAGACAGGCTGTCAGGTCTTTTTGTCCATCTCAACCTGTCGACTTCAGACAAGAGAAAACTGAAATGGTTTACTCAGAGGATGCCCTAAGCGCTCGATTCCATCCGAGAGCCCTGGAGACTCTGGGAGAGAGAACGCCGACCATTTTCAAGGTGTGGGCTTTCCCTGTGCTTTCTGTGGCCCACTATTTATTTTAATGAGCATTTTTTCCTCCTCTGCCCCGTGTGTTTCACTGTACTCCTCTCCAGCCATGCTTTACTTTCCCCTCTATACGGGCGACTCCTCATTAACTCGCAGTATTGACTCTCTTACATTCATTTTAGCCCTGCACCTGACTCGTGACGTTCTCTCAATAATACGCCCCGTCCATTTATCCAAAACAGAAGGCAAAAAAGAAAACAGGAAACAGGAAAGATCTCTTCTAGTGAAAGCAACCCGTCTGTCACAGTTTTAGTGCACCAGGTAAAAGAGAGAGGAGGAAAAAAAGGTTCTTAGTCAGCGCCATCACATTGACAGCATATCAGCTAGACTCGGGAACAATCCTGACTTCAAAATGATCAAGGTTAGATAGGAAATACACACACACGCAGACATATACACAGTGGAAACACAGGTGTGTATGCACACACAGCAGGTGGAAATACAAGCACGCACACACACACAGAAGCCAGGAGATATCAGAAGGGATGTTTATTAAGATGGCAGACTTGCTGCAGGCAGGCAGGAAGGTACTGTAGGTTCTGGGACAGCGCCTGCCATTTTCTCTCAATTTTATTTGCTCTCCCTATTTCCAGTCCCCTCCTCCCTGGCCACCCATTATCACCGGGCAGCAGATGGTTTCCTCTGACTTGACAAAAACCATGCTGGAGAAGAGGAGGGAAGCCAGATAAATAATTCCAGAGCCGTGCCAAACCATTCTGTGTTTGTTGTCGAGCTGGCCGGGGAGCGCTTTCTGTACGTCCGCATGCAACATCCGTGCATGCGGACCGCACGCTGCTAGCGTGCAATGTGGCGCCTTAGAAACAAACACCTGCTGACACCTATGCACACAAATCTGCACATATAAGTAAACGTAAACACGAGCGATGATCTTAACCAGTCGTTTTTTTCTTATTGTTACTGTTAGTATTTTGGTGGGTGGGCTCATATGTTATTACAGCATCAAACATCATGTTGCTTTATAAAGACAGTGACGTATAAAGTCACACTTTGTGTTGTAACTCGAGGTCCTTCGTTCTATGTTTTGATAGCCGGTCCAGCTGCACATGTGTGCTAATTCCTGAGAGTGCTGCATTTAAAAGTGCCGGGCCTTAATGGATTTATTAATGAAAATAAAAGTAAATGAAACAGCGACCTCCCCCAAGAGAGATGGCAGAGGGCAGTGTAGAAGAGTGCAGTCCAGACATGTCTGTGCAGGCTTACAGTAGCATGTGAGAGTCACATTATCCTGGTTAAATAAAGGTTAAATAAAAATAAATAAAATTAGAGAGCCGTTCCGCACATTTTGCAATGCGAGTGTGGGCTAATGGTTGCAACTCCACAGGGGGGAGGGGGTCTTGGCCAAAACATTAGGTTATTTTGGTTCAGGATTCTGGTGTTCTCGTGGGAGAGCCAGTTGCTCTTAATGTCACAGCACATTTAAGTAAACTAACTTGTTCTTTGGGTCAATAAAAGGCCTGAGTCGAGATTACTTTTAACTACACTGGCTGATCAAAGCAATATTTTTCATACCTGAGATACTGAAGCAACTCTAAAGAAAACCCTAAAAACAAAAACTGGAAATCTTTAGATTTAAAATTCAAAACCTCATAAACTCACAAGCAGTTATTCAGTTTTCTGGACCGAATAATCAGTTTATCAACTATTATTTCAGGTCTAACACATAACAGGTCAGCTTCTGCAGAGGCACATAATGCATTAACAGCTTGGAACATTGCTATTAAAATGTGCATCAGTGAACTTGCTCTATATTTAACAGGAACTCTGCATATTTTGCTCAATGCTGTACTGTAAAACATGCCCTCTGAATCTGAAGCAGCCATCCATCTGCTCCTCAGGCACACGCAGCAAAAGGAGAAACATCCCCCACCCTTCCTGAACCTCTGAATGTTGCAGACATGTCAGAATCGGTGCGCCGAACAGAGGAAGGAAGATAAAAATCAAGACGAATCAGACCCGAACATACGCCCGCCCTCCTCGCCTGGGCAGCGGACACAGCGGTCATATTCTGCTCGGCGTATCGGCCGTTTTCTCGGACACGGCGAACACTGACATCTGTCACTATGTGCGCTCTACCATCCTGCAGTAGCAGGCAGCATTATTGTGCTTACCAGAACCTCTTGCCACTGGCTACCATCTGCTATGAGTACATATAGGAGGGGCCTTGTGGTGATCCGGGGCTCTGGGCTTTGATTGCTTTGAGTTATCCACAACATCCACATCCAAATAAACAGAAAAGCGTTTGCTCATGGCTTTGTGTTTGCCTTAGCATTTTGTTCGAGCCAGCCCTCGTCTGTGAGAGTTATTGCACCGGTTCAATCCTATAAAAACACCGAGTAGGACACCAGGCGAAACCACCAGCACGGACATTCTGCATAAGCTCCGGCACTTTGTACCTATTGTGCTTCTAATATGGGCCCGCATGCATAAGCCTAAAGATACAGGGCTTCGATCCAGCTGAGAGAAATTACTTTATTGCTCGACTTGGGGAGAAACTGCAGGAAAGAGCAAAAGAGAGTGACAGAGAGGGAGGGATGAGTATGTCTGTAACGCCCAGATCCCATTGGGGGTAAACAACATTACAGCACACACTGATCAAATCAACTAACTGCTACGAGATTTAATAACAGGTCTGGGTGGAAAAAACACACACACAAAAAACAGGTGTAGCGAGAGCAAAGCCGCTTTTGCGAAAGAAGGGAAAGGAGGAGGCGAGGAGGAGTGCTTCAGGAGGGCCTTAAATGGAGAAATGGGCTCCCACAAACACACCGAGCTGGTCAATAACAATACCGCATTGAAAAGCTAATCTTGTGAAATGTCATTAGCACAATTGCCAGACACAATGAGATAGCGATGCCGGCGTGCAGGCCGGTGCTATGTACACAGGTTGATTGTGTTCTACCTTTTAAAATCTCGTGTTGCTTTGGCAGCAAAGGGGGAAAAACGCGGGCTACAAGTGAGGAGGAGGGTCGCCGTCGTGCAAAGTCAATCAGTCGCTGTGGTTATCAGGTGGCCAGTGTGTAGCTATTTTACAGGACGGGTTATGGTGCACCAGCAATGTTCGTGGGCTCTTTGCTGGTTAAACAGGAGCCGCCATTATGGTTTCATTTATATGCAATAAATAAATAAATAATTGCACACTCCTCCCTCCCCCCCGCCCGCTATCAGACTGCTGTCTTTGGGGAGATGCACGCACACAACTGTAATCATAATCAAAATTTCAATAACAGAAGTCACTGCCTTGCTATATTGGATGAACCCATAAAAATATCACACTGTAATTCCACACTATGAACAGATACCCCCCCTCTCTCCGTCCCAAGAAAAAAACAACACTGTATGCTGGTAAGGAAATGAAATTTTACTCTAACAGAATGGCTTTTTCTTCCCTTTGGCTGGGCATGGAGTGATACAGTGAATTTGGTTGAAATGTGGTGGGTGATGGAAATAATGGCTCTCCCCGGAGACAAGAAACAGAAAGAATGTCAGCGAAGGAAGGACTGAAAGATTGAGAGGCAGAGTAAGACAAACCCATCCATCATGTCGCCTTTTATCATTACCTTTGACAGATCATTTTCAGCTTTTCTAAAATAGAGGATGGGGGAAAAGAGAAAAAAATCTTCTTTTTCCTCCTCCTCCAACTCAAAGCTCCAAACCAAGTGTGGTCCCAAACTGACCAGGAGCGTTAAGAAGTGGACAAAAGCGCACAACTCATTTTCTTTCGGACATTATTCACTTACTGTAGAGAGGTATCTCCTTTCCATGACAACGCGCTGACACCTAAATGTGGAGTGGATTTGTTCTGGACTTCCGTCATAATAGTGCTGAATGCTGGAGCGAAACCACGGGGTGGCTGTGTCCAATCTATTAGACTGGAACATAGCAGAGCATCTCACAAGTAAACAAAGAGACTACTGCGCCATTTTTGGCAGCCATCTTAAAAAGCGAGCGGCGCACCAACGTGCCGAACAGCCTGGTGGCATAGATGGCGAAGGCGCGTATTCAGTGTGATGGCTGCGCGCTGAAAACATGGAGAGGAATCGAGGTAATGCTGTTTTTACTCCGACCGGTCCTGCAAAATGTGATCGAATGCTGCGATTAGACGTGTCGAGCGCATTTTGGAAGCGCATTTCTCTAAAATTGAGAAGCAAATCTTTGTTTAAAAAACCTTATTGTGAATGCGAAGGTGTCTTAGCCTTACCGAAGCACAAAATATGGTACATTTTACCTACAGGCTCAAACCTATTTGGAAAGAAAAACCTTCTGTAGATGCTTTTGACTGCAAAAACTACAATTCCAAAGTATTTTTACATTATTATTATGCAATTTTTGCATTACTTTGTCTGCCAGCTTCTGTATGCCAGCTATCACAGCCTTTTGGAAAACGAAGAACCCAAACTCCAGAACGCCATGTTTTAAGTCTGCATCTAGACTCGAATGCAAGAAAGTAGAGATTAAAAAGTTACTTTACTTTAAAAAAAAAAAAAAAAAAAAAGTTATAGATGTGGAAAAACAAGGCAGAGGAAAAGCGGGTTGCCTAAATAACATCCAAGGTTAAAGACAAAGTTTATTCAAAGAAAAATAAAGGGGGGGTGGGTGCAAGGAAGGAAAAAAACAAAGCTCAGGGCCTTACTGGAAACACAAAGAGACGGACGAGTGGAGGGTAAACTGAAAAAAGTAACAACTGACAGGAGAGAAGCGGGACTCTGGGTTCTTTTCATTATGCTAAATTATGCTGCCTCGTGTCCCTTTTCCTCCCGTGACCCTGAAACCGTTCCCTCCCCGTCACCACAGAGGATCCTCAAATCCCTTAAATACACCTTAAGGAAACGAGGAAGCTTTCAGAGGAGCCTTCATGCATAGATGGCACACTTGCACATGTGACTTCATGCATGCATGCTAGTCTTGCGGTTTACCAACCAATAAAAATAAAACACAATTATGCAGCATCACACAAATCAACTGCATTTTTTAAATGTATCTCTTTAGTTTTGCAAATGACATTAATGAATTGACATATCTGAAACATGCAGTTTGACAGCTGACAACAACATCTGAGACGCCATTAAACCAAGTAGTGCTCGTCAGGAAGTTTCTGTTTTTTCTGCAGTGACGTCACTCCTGAGTCAAAAAAGTCAGGAAAGCGAGCATAAACAGGATTTGTTTTGGTTCTTAGCGAGGCAGAGACACTCAGGTATTACTAGCAATACAGCGTAATACTTGGCCTGGTCAGTGCTCTGCACATGGCTTATTTAGCAACAACAGTGAGAGTACAGATGAAAGGTTTTACAGCTTTACTACTGTTTGTTTCCGAGTGGTAAATCCGAGTGGAAGGGGCATTTCCAGATTAAAATTCTGACGTTATCTGGAACAAGGCAGGGCATGAGGAAGTCTTGGGTGGGGAAAAGACAATGACAGGAAGTAACATCACCTAAGCCGCTAGCAAAATAAAATAGGAAGTGAAAACGAGGGGCGACACGGACACATGCAACACAGAGCGACACTGAGAAACAAGGGCACCGTGATCTCTCAACATAAAACAAACCCCTAACAAAGGTCTACAGAAATGCCACATCCACAGTCGCCATCTGGATTTCAGAAATATCACTTTATACCAGACTAATATCAGCCGTTACCGGTTGCTGACTGGCAAAGAAATACACCAAAAATTTGAAAACTAAACACAAACACAGCGCACATCCTTCCAGGCACCATCACTTAATACTGACCCCCAGCAGCACAAGAGACAAACACAATGAAAACACGAGCGCCTGGTGGATATATATATGCTGCTGATGCACCACAGAAAGGGATACTGATACAGGCTCTATAATTTGAAGCCGCGGGCCAAACAAGTGAAGGGGAACGGACTTCGCTTCCACTAAAATTCCAGCTAAGACACTCCGACAGCTCCTGGCTTGATGCACACGTTCCAGAAAAGAGAAGCGTGATCGCAGGGGTGAGGCCGACAAGCTTCAGTGGAAAAGCAGGGCTGGAAACCCCGCCTAATATCCCATGAGTGCTTCGAGGTTGCAGCGTTTGCCCTCCAAACCCTACCTCAGCCCCTCCTTCTTTCTTTGTTTTCTTTTCCCTTTCAGACTGAGTAAGTGGCTAGGCCGCCACAGTACTGTGAACACGTCTTAGCTTTGGGACCGAGCGGCGTGGTGAGGCTTTTAGGAAGGTTGACCAGTGCTTGGACATGTGAATCGCGGAGACATCCTAATGTCATGGTGACACCTCCCAAAGGAGAGTGTCAGGAACCATGTTGCCCTCCTTCGGAACAGCCTGGGATAGTTAGAGACACAGGACTCCAGCAGGCCGTGACCCTGCCTTGATATGTGGCGAGCGTTTTGGGAACAAAATACCCACGGCCTGTCACGGCGACAGCATCAGAGACGAGTGTGTAGCTGTTATCTGTGGGTGAAATTGAGGCAAAACGACTGCTACGTGTGGCCACGGGTGCGCGCGTGTGCCCAAGCCACAATGTGTGGCTGTAATAAATGAGCGTTAACTGGGCAAACAGCCATTTAGTGCTAAAGAATAAATTGAATTTATATTGATATTGCAATATGAAGGGAAACAATATCTGCTTTGCTAAGACAGCAGCATGGGGAGCTGTTAAACGCATTTTTTACAATGCATGCAATCAGCAAGCCAAATGCTGGGATGTTCTGGGCAGATAGACCAAATACCAGATTCCCAGGGAAAGTTTATATAGTGTGTCAGGACCAAACAAAATAATTTCTTTACCACCATATACATTTGCACTTCACACATTTCTATGGCTTTACAATACGTGGCACAGTGCATCAGCGTTGCCTTTACTTTTGGATGCTTTGTGAATGTGGCTGCTTCTGGAACAAGTAACACCATTTATTCTGTTATGCATGAAAGCCCCTTCCTCCCTCTGTGTTACCAAGTTGTATTAGCAGCAGCTAAAGAATTTTTGAATCAAACTTCTTTTTTCTTTTCTACAAAAAAATCAAGGACGAGTTAGCGGCAGCGTTCGATAAATTAGTGTTTAACTTCAATTTGTGAGGAGAAGCTATAAACTTCAGTCTTGACCTCTGATGTATTCTGTCAGCCTGACCATAACCTCACACTCCACTTAACACTTATTTCTCTATAATGGTAACTGTCAAAGGGATGTGATGGGAAGGCAGAATATGTTGCTCCTGTGAGACATTCACTTCACACAGCATGGAGGAGGGTTTAATTGAAGGAGAGCAGAGTTCTCTAACTAACGTGTCTGCTAACAACAGCTCAATGCTGCCCAGAAAATCTTCTTTATCTTTATGGGAATTCTTTGGCTTGGTGTTTATAGGAAGCTGCTAATGAGATGGGAAAAACAAACTAATAGCATCTAGAGTCAAGAGAGGGACTCTGGCAGGTATAAAGCATTTGATATACATTCCCTATTAGCGTGCATGAAGTGCATATAAATGTCGTCTATTGGCTTTTGCTTGACATGAAAGATTCGGCAAACAAAAAACAAAAATGCACTTGGTCAATAGAAAGGATAAGTACAGAAGAGGGTTTTGGCCAGCACTCTTGCCGGCCTGACAAATTGCCCAAATTTGTCCTCCTCAATAGCTGATTTCAACTCAGATGGCATTAAAATAAGCAGGGCTGCATTTTGTTTAACCGCCCATCCAAATCCACCGGATTTAGTTCGCTAGAAATGCACATGCTGAAGCATTTTACAGTGTTACATCACCTCGGCACCCAGAAGGCAAAATCTCTAATCAGACTACAAGTGTTGGTAATTAAACTGAAAATTCAGGCGCTGCCAGTGGCCACTATTTGCTGTGAATGTGCGTAATCATCGCCGCAGCGCTGCGGCATTATGGGATCACAATGGCCAAGTTTATCAGCTCCACTCAGATGAACTCTGGACACTGAAATGAATATGCCAGTTGGCTGAAGAGTGCCTATCACCTTTCACTGAGGTTTCGGGGGGGGAGGCAGTATAAAGCGAGGTACGGTGGAAATAAAACTCTTCACTGAGGTAGATAACAGTGTTTTCACTTAAGTGCTTTTCCAGATGGAACAGTGTGTCCAAATTTAAGCATCACATGAAAACAAAACAAAAAAATGTGTTCGTATTCTAAATGCAGATTCATTTTTATGTAAGCAGCGTGACTTGTGAGAGGGATATGGTCTTCAGCCTGGGACTTTTATCAGTCAAGAAGCAGTGCTCCCGCAGCCATATGTGTAACCTGTGGTGGCGTTCCAGCCTTTGAGGTTTGGGTCTTGGAACTCCTGCCCTGCTCCCCCAGGGACCGAGAGGAGGCTAAAAGACTGGTTTTATCCCACAAGATGAAGTGGTCAGTGCAGCTCTGTGCTTCTGCAATCACAGGGGGGAGTCCAAACAGCGCGCTGCTTGGGGTAAGATATAAACTGGAGAGACATGCTGGGATCATTAGAAACCCAAGTCTCCTAAAGAAACTGAGAAATAGCCATGAACTACACAGAGGCAGGTGGATAAACAGACCTTCGCTTGAATTATGGGAGGATTTTTTTTCTCTTTTTCTTTTCTTTTTTTTTTTTATTTAAGCAAAAGACTTTTCTGTTTGGAGCCGCCTTTCAACTGCCTGTGAATGAGCTTCTCTTGATTTGGCCTAATGTTGTTGGTTTTTCAAATGCTAATGCCGTTCTATACAGATGGCAAAAGTAATTTCAAGGTCCATCTCCGGTGTTCCTGTGTTGAAAGTTACAATTGACAAGTGAAATTAGGATGTTTTTTGCAAATCGGCCGATGTCTACAAGCTTGTTTTGATTCTTAACAGCACTTTTGTTTAAATTATTTGTTCTAAATCAACTCATCTCCTTGTTAGAATGCAGATAAATACTTTAAAGAGAAAACTAGACATTGAATGGTACACAAAAGAACTCCTCACAATCATGTATTCTGACCACTGCGAGGATGAGAAATCCATTTATGCCACAACTTTTTTTTATCTTATTAATAAATGCTAGAAAAGGTCTGTGCAGTCTGCGAGTGTATATTTCAAGAGGTAAAATCGATGCAGTGTGCCTGTCAATGTTGCAATGCAGACATATTCTCCGCTTCCTTTGTTTTGTGCTTTCAAAGTGTCCACCTCTTCAGTAAACTCATAATGCAGTTAAAATGCGGACCAACAGCGTCGTTGTAAGGAATCCAAAGGCGAACGTGTCAGTGAGAAATTCCTCTCGTTAGCTAGCATTTGTCTTTTTTTTTTTTTACCTTAAAATCGAGAGACTCAAGGTTCAGTAGACACTTTAGTCAGAGTGCTGGTGAAACAGGTGTACCTTTAAAAAAAAAAAGGTGTTGCTTTGGATCACTTTAACAGGTATACACTTATCACATCTGAGAAGGCTGTACTTCAAAAAAAGTAGGGGGGTCTTTTAAAGCCAATATTTACTCCCGTTGGCATTTATAAAATCATTTTTATTTTGTTCTTTCAGTTTACTCATTTGTTGTGTGATAGTGCAAGAGATTAAAAGTGTTTCTGCTTTGTGAACACAGACAGATAACATTAATATTCATGAGTTAGATGATTAATCACCAACACGGATGAGTCATGTTATAAAAAAAAGGTCCTGCAGCCAAATATATAACTAGCATGCTCCACAGAAGTGGGCCTTCATACTTTGAGAGTGTTGCTTTGCCTACTGATCGATGACAAACGTCCCTTGCATACCACAGTTATGTTAGTCTCCGATTATGCGGCAATGCATGGAGGCAGCAATGTTCTAGGAACTGTTCACCTCTGCAGTAAGAATGCATTAGAAGCAGTTTTTTAAGTAAGGGCTCCGATGGACTTTATCTAGAAGCTCCCTCTTGTTGGCCAGGAGTGTGCACCTGTCCTTTTTCACTATAGCCAAATGACTCGATGATGTCCCTGGACTTTAATGGCACCTCTGTTGTCAGTGATAGCGTCCGCGCTGTGTACAGTTTTCCCCTCACATGGTCCTGCACACCTGCTCGCCGTGCACTTGTTGACGGGAGCTTGTAATCTGAAATAGTCTGCAGAATTGAGCTGCTAAGTCCCTTGCAGGAGTGGGACACGGTTATGGCTGGAAGGAAAGGACGAGGAGGAATAAGAGGGAACATCTTCCCTGCAAAGCTTATTGAGCTGTCAGGTTTCAGTCCCTATCAGAGCGCATTGATTTCCTGCCACATATTTGACTGTACGTTCTTTTCTAAGTGTCTTTGACAAGAGCGCTTCACATAATGGGCCCTGCTTTGGTGGTTAAGACCACATCAGGATGCCAGTCCACATATTGATCCGTGTTGACACCAAGCATAGTTCTTTATTTAAATGGATCCATAAGAGGGTAGCCGGGCTCCTGTTTCACACTATGATGTTTAATGAAAAACTATCGCACTGTATATCGAGTGCGACACAGTGGAGTCATCCCGAGCTGACACAGGGGTGACACAAAGAAAGCAAAATTGCTTTATGCGTGTGTGTGTGCGTAGATTTAACATTTCCCTGCAATGAATCTTCTGTGAATTTTAAAGAGCCAACTTAAAATTATATTTTTGCATTAGCATTTCAGTGACCTTTCCAGCACTCAGTTCTGCTGTCAAAAACTATACTGCGGGGAAGGAATACACCAAATGAAGCAGGATAAACTTCAAAAAACTGATAAAATTAATATTAGGCTTGTCTTGGAACACTTGCTGTCATGAATGGCTGTTTGAAAAAGATATACTAGAAGTTTCACAGTAGGTTTATTTTAATATCGAAAGGTAATTCACCAAGAAAACAAAACATGCTCGTGTATCTGAAAATAATGTGCATTATGGATCGGAGGTATTTAATTGTTTTGGAAAAGAAGATTTGGTTAGAATTAGAAACAGATCACTTGTCTTTACAGAGCTTCATCGAATCCTTAATGTTTCTGGGCTGTTACTTAGATATACAAAGCTTCACGGTATTGTATGAGGCCCAGGCTTTAGGGTGTTCGCAGTAATTCTGTCAATAGTTGTCATTTTTCTCACCAAGCTATTTGCCAATGGTATGGTAGCCGATCCTAGCCTTGTGAAGGTTAAAAATCTTGTCCATGATGTCCTTGTGAGCTCTTTGTTCTTTCCCATGGTGGTAAGAAAAAAGATGTAGACATGTTAGGAGAGGTATACTGTTTAACAAAGTGGTGCAATCTATAAATGGACTGGTTATTATATACCGCTTTTCTACTCGAGCACTCAAAGCATTTTATGCACACAAAAACTTTTTTCTACATACATAAGTGATTTCTGTCTAACATTCAAACACATTCACACTGATGAATGCATCAACTCGAGGTTCAGGATCTTTGCCAAGGATACTCTGCAGACTGGAGCAGCTTAATCGAACGGATCGAACCACCAACATCCCGATTAGTACCTGACCCGTCCAACCTCCTGAGCTAAGCTAATCGACCAGACTAATCCAGACTAAAAAATAAAAACAAAAATACTATCCAACAAACATTATCATCTGCAACAGTGCTGAAACCAGCAGTCCTGTCTTTGCCTCCTCCAGCTCACAAACAAGTTCACACAGCACCACTGCAGACACCAGCTTCTCTTGATATGCGACCTTCACAACGCTGAGGAATTTCAAGAGGTCAGCAAAGCTTCTGTTTCAACAAAATGTAAGTAAGACAAAATTCTCATGTAAATCTTGTTAGAGAACATGTTTAAAATGAGCTATTTAACTATTAGCAATTTTCTGATTGCCATATTAGCCATCGCTTATGCAACGGCAAATAATACAAGAAAGTTCATGCGGGAGCTAGCCAGCACATGTTCTTAGTCCTAAGCCTAACCTAATAACTCTATTTGATCAGAAATAAAATGTGTTGCCAAGTCACCAAAAACACAGCACTACCTCAGATTACCTAAAGATATATTTTATTTTTTCATTACCTTAGAAGTTGTGAGACAACTGAAACATTTTGTTAAAAAATTATTAAAAGTTGTGATGATATTGTTTCTGTTATTCTCATCTTTTTAAAGAAAATATTCTCTGCTAATTTTTTGTCATTTTTTTTTTTTTGTATTTGTATTATGTATTGAAAATGGTCCCGATCATAGAGTTTGAAATTCTGGTGTTGCTGTTGATTAGTGTCCTTTAACCAGCTTATTCTAATTCATAGTTGTGTCAGAATGCTTTATTTTGTATTTATTGTTGTTCATAATGTATTCATTAATGTATCTTTAGGCTGCTCATTTATTTGTATGTGGGTATAACTGGTTGTTCAACATGGTTTAATAATTATTTTCTCACACACACACACACACACACACACACACACACACACACACACACACACACACACACGTGGAGAAATATATATATATAAATATATATTTCACACAGCTGTGTTTTCTGACTAAAATTTGCATTCTTACAATCCTCAGAAAAATTCACAATGTTGCCCCAGAAATCACATCGTAAACCTTATAACACAGAGGCCACCACATTATATCAAAATAAAGCATTTGGAGCAGACCAAAAAATGGTTGTGCTTTTTATAAAGACAAGACCTCATAATGGAGATATACAATGTGCATGCAGAGGACATTGCTAGTGAGAACAGTTGCAATCTCTCGGCCATGCCCGGACATTAGTAGGCGTCATTAGGCCCATTTAAATGAGGTTGTTAAGCCGATGAAATGAGGCCATATATTTGAATGCAGAAACAAAACTAAGAGTCTGCCATTTCTCACTGGTACACAATGTCTTCACAGTGAAAGATGTAATAACTCTCGCTGAAGGGAATAGCTTGGGTGAAACAGTTTGGCAGTCAAAAGTCACCAGTCCCAGTTCACAATGCCCTCTATCACGAATACATTTTCAGAGCAGCAATAACTGCAACAGCAGCTTCAGCATGCTGGTAGCGTTGCATGCTGAACGTGATGAAACCATTAGGATGCTTTAATTAGATCGTTTTCAGCTGCCTGCAAAATGCAAGTTATCTTAATGTGTGACCTAATCTACAATAGGACATGGTATTATTGTAATCCTCACAATGATAATGCACAAACCGTGACAAATAAGCAATTTAACCACACTCTGGCATTATCACATATTTGTCTTTCAGTGGGGATTTGTAATAGTTTGTAACATAATTGGCCTGATCTGATGGTGATCAGAGGAAGAACAAAAAGAAACAAACGGTTACTTCTGACTGAAAACTTTAACCAAACAGATTAAAATTTTAGTGGGTTTAGCTACAAAACAACTCATTAAAGTACAGTAAAAAAAAATGTGGCCTTAAAAAATCTACCTGGTAAAGGCAGAGGACTGAGTGTGGGTGTAGTTGAGAATGTACAATAACCTTTGCAGGAAACATTAAGCTAACTATGGTCTTTCCTGTCTAATTTTGCAACAACGTAGCTCATGATGTTGGTATCTGACGGCTGGGGTGGGGATGTACAGTGGGGTCAGTTAATAAATCATTAGAATCTGGCTTACATCCACTGAAGTCTTCAAGGTCAACTTAATGATTTATTGGTTGAAAATTGACAAAAAGCATTATACTCCACATAGAGTACCATATAAAGATTTTAAATATCATGCCTTTGACCTCTGACCTCTCCTACAAGGTCAATACACTGATCTGAAGCTCAACATCATGATAATGCTACTAGAGCTTTTTAAAATGACAGGTTTTCACTCTGACAAAAACATGCTAGCATAGGATACTTATTAAGTTCAGCTGATTTTTTTTATTCTGACTTTTATGTACAGTGAAGTGACAGGTTACAACTTTTAATGCATTTCAAATACGTGTTACTGTGGTCCTGAACAAGTATCTTTTATTTCTGGAAAACAAAATACACAAAAATTTAAACTGCTTTTAATAAAGAGTGAAATGTATGCTACACAAGTACTTGTTTTTACTATAAACGTCATTACTACATTTAAGTTTAAGCTCAAATATATATAAAAAGACACTGCAGACCCGGGTCATTCACTGTTTGAGCCGCTGCTGTCAGGCAGGCGGTGTATAACCAGGGCAAATTAATTTAAACAGCTGTTACCCAGCAGCAATTACTACACTCATCAAAGCAGTAACATAAGTCTGTTTGTGGAATTAGGCACGAGTGCAACACAACTTGTCTATGCCTATTGTGTGTGTGTGTGTGCATGGGTTTATCTTTTTTAATTATTATTATTATTTACTGCCATTTTTAGACTGCTTTTTTAATGAGTGCACAAGGATGGGATTAGCAATTTTAATTTTGTAATTTTAATTCACTAGTTACAATGGCAATTAAGTTATTCTATTCTTAAAATGACCAAAAACAACTAAATGAATATATGCAAAATACAATAGTATTCTCCTAAAAGTTAATTTAGTTTATAACAGTGCCAATAATTCACAACCCCAACAATCAAAAAACCTCATTTGAGCAAGCACTTGGCAACCGTGGAAAAGAAAAACTTCCTTTCAAGAGGAAGAAACCTTTTGGCAGAAGCAGGTTCTGGGAGGGAACCCATCTGCCGTGGCCGGTTTTGGTTGACAGGTACATACTGCCTAGAGAGAAAACGGCCTTGGCAGAGGTTTGCTCTCTCAGAATGCTTCCTGGTATTACTTACACTTTGTTGCAATATGCAAGCAAAGTTCTATTAGGCCTGGATGTTTATAGCCAAAATAATTTTGATAATGTTAATCTGTTTTAAGATCATGATTATTTGTCATTATTATTCACTGATTTTGTTGAGGAAATGTTTTCATTGCACTTGCAATACATAACACTGCTTTCACATTAATGTTGTGTAATTATCATTCCTGATAATGTACAAGTCTATGCTTAAAAAAATGGCCTTCCTTTTCACCTAAGTTGAGTGCATCTCATGGAAGAAAAAAAATGCTATCCAAGTTTAAAAAATGGTAACAAAAAAACTAACACAAAATGTAACCAACAGGGCACTGCTTTCACCTTTACATGTGCTGCAAACATCTTTGCAGACAAATGACTTGTTTATTCACTTGATTTAAATGCATTTCCTAGAAGCAAAGTATAAAGTCTTTCAATCCATTTGCTGTACCTGCATGATGGATGTGAAGGAAACTCGTAGCAAAGTACTGAATAGCAGTGAGATAACTTTCCATCTTCCCTGCAACATTTTGCATACAGTGCAGGTTTTGTCAGTTTGGAGAAATAACTGAACCGGGGGATAACATAACTTTTGTCCGGCGTGTTGTCTGTTTTCATGAAGCCTTCGGTACTCACCGTGTTTAATGGAAAGATATCTTTGGCCAAATAGAATGTGATGGCGTTTGTGATTTCAGTGCTTCTCTGTGAGCTGGATGGATACAGCTCACGAGGATGTCTGAGCTGATGTTGGATGATTCATGTTACCAGCCATTGCATCGTTTTACTCGGCCTTTGTGCTTTTTAGCCAATTGAATAAGTTAGTTGTGATGCTTTGCAATGCATAAACAACTCTACAACACTCTTTGCATAGGATTTCTTCTTGATTAACATAACGTGCCCTAAATCCAAAGTATTTCTAAATAACGGATGAAGATCACTTTCAAAATTTCAGGTCTTTGCCTTCTGATGTGCCAGACATTTGATTTGATTGATTGTTGTATATTTGCCTTTTAATGTATTGTTACTCATCCAAATTTCTCCAGAAATGGTAAGGCACCGATTTAAGAAGTACTCGATTTGTTTTTGCTCTCTGCTGCCAAGCACACATGTTCAAAATCACTCAATCATGTTCATTAAATTGTAGGAAGCCAATTCTGTGATGGAAATTAAAATCAGATTCATTGTGCAGCCTGCTTTTAAGTTGCAGTTATGTTAATTTGAATGTCCTTGACAATACAACAACTTGACTGGTCAGTTGCAGTGACAGTCCAATTACCAACATGGCAACATGCCGTTGCCCCCTAAAGAAGAGTCATAATGTATATACCAACTGTGTCTCAACATGTATGGTATACTATGTATGGTGTATGTATGACTGACTGGTGAACTAGATGGTAAAGAGACCAAGACCAAGAGAAACAGTTCAGTATTCACCGTTATCCTTCTGCAAGTTGCCTAAAATGTTCAGAAGTGACAGCAATCACCCCTTTAGAGACAAATCCTGCTTAAGTGCTAATCAAGAATTATGGCTCTGATTAAAAACTGTGTTCCTTTTGTTGCTCAACTCTGATGAATCAGTCAAGGGTGATACAACCAGAAGATGTGCTCTGAAGTTAATCACATTCCACCTCTTTGTTTTTGATAAAATTGAGTCCTCTTTTCCTGTATTCACTCATTTTTGAGTGCACGGGTAAGGCTGAGAAGAAGCTCAAATATCATTCACGGTAAAAGATCTCAAGATGAGATTGATGAATTATTAATTACTCGCGTCTTTATGAACTCTGGACGGTTTTAAATGATCCTATTTGTGAGCTCGGTTTTCGTCCTTTTTCCTCTTGCAGGTTTTCTTCATATTTTGCCCATGTCTGCAGCTCCATTGAAAATCTGGCGTATGGTAAATAGCCTTAAATTAGGTCCCTGGCCTTCCAGCTTGGTTATCTGTGATGATCGGAACAGTGTGTGCTGCTTGAAAAGACCCATTTTCCCTCTGGCACATCATTTAACATGTCTCATTTACCAGGAAAATATGCAGGTCACACACCAAGAGATTTCTGGTCACATCCTTACAACGCTCGATTCAAATTTAAAAGATTTGAATTAGAACAACTATTACATTTCTTCTCTTTCTCATGTTTCCTCCTGATAAATATTTATGTTTCCCTTTTCTTTGACCACAATAAATTTCAAGTAGGTGCCTACAGCAGGAAGAGAAAAAAAAACCTTTATACTTGGTAATGATAGCTCAACCCAGATCTCTGAGGGGCACCTTATAAAATAAGGAGCACAGGAGACACAAAGCAGGAACATTGTTCAGTTTAGCAACACAGGGGAGGCGTTTGTATAATCTAAAAGGTTAAATTACAGACACAGAGTTAAATCTATGGCAGTAATTGTGTAACATATTTATGGTATTCTCAGAAACACCTACAGAGATAATTAAGTGCAACCAGCTGTTTCAAAATATCAGCTCATGGTTTAAAAAGAAAGCCGGAATTAGTCTGCTTCATACAAAGTAAAAACATATATAAGGGAAAAAGACTTTATTTGGAATTAAGAGTCACAACATTTAAATTTGCCTCTGTATGCACACAAATGTTTCGGTGTAAGATATTGTGTATTAGAGGCTTTAATAGGGCAGCTTACAGCTCTGATGGTTCATAATAGTTTATTATAAATTCAAATTTTGTGTCTAGTTCAAGCCAATAACTAAAACTTTTATGTTGAAGCATAAAAAAAAAAATCCAAAATAAAACCAAATGTGCAGAGAACCTAAAGATAAAGACAAAAACTGTTTAGTAAATATTAATATTTCCACTCAACCTAATGATGTTTGGAAGATTTTCAATATTAAGTATCGCTTTTATTTAATAGCATGATTGTTAATTTCTTAAATGTTGATCTGACAGCAACATGAAAACATGGTGAAAGCATTAAAGGGTTCGCACATACTGAACAAAGAGCATTATTACCCTGAATCTGTGGCTAGTTTTTATGTGCCATATGAGCTTGTTTAGCTTTAGCAACAAGCTAGTGAAGCTGATGAGTTATAGCAGGTGAGCAATCAGATACTTATAAACTGGACGATTTTAAATTATCCTGTTTGACGGCTGGATTTTAGTCATTTTTCTCTTGCAGGTTTTTTTCATATTCAGCTGACGTCTGCAACTCCACTGAAAATCAAGCATATGGTAAACAGGCCTTAAATGAGGTCCCTGGCCTTCCAGCTTGGTTATCTGTGATGATTGGAATAGCTAACATTCAGGCACATCGTGAGGAGCCAGAGGATACCAAACGATTATATGACACGCCATGAATGACTCAACACATTCAATAGGGTTTCACCTTTTTTTTAATTAACCACTGAACAGTCAACAATAAAACCACGGTAAAGGTAAACTGAACAACACTGATTTTGAATTTGTTTGCCAATGTTTTGCTGGGAAACCTTGGGTTTACTCTGACACACAACACACACCCAAACATTAATGAGCCTCACATGACCAAGTAGGGAAATGCCCCCCTGCCACACTTGCCAAAGACTGCTTAGAAATGAACAAGCCAGAGAGGATAAGGTGTTGACCTGGCCTCCAGACTCTACAGATCCCAGCACAACTGAGCATCTGCAAGATGTGCCCGAACAACCCAAATCCACAGAGACCCCCGACCTGCAACATAAAGAACTCCAACAGATCCAGTGTGAACTTCCTGCTGTCGGACACTTTGACACTTTCGTGCCCAGACAGGTCAGACCTGGTGGTACAGGCAGGCGGTTAATTGGTGTCTA
Organism: Oreochromis aureus; assembly: GCF_013358895.1. Taxonomy (NCBI): domain Eukaryota; kingdom Metazoa; phylum Chordata; class Actinopteri; order Cichliformes; family Cichlidae; genus Oreochromis; species Oreochromis aureus. The sequence continues at coordinate 4,051,482 of NC_052956.1, forward strand.
TTACAGAAACCGTGTCATTATATATTAAGAAAGTCAAGCTCACTACTCACAACCAAAACAGACTTCCTCAGCAACTCGTCATTATTAGTTCAGGACTTTTATTTTGGAGAGGTCTGTCATGAAAAAGAGATTTCATCACCTGTCTAACGACAGGATAATATTTAATAAAAATGGTGGTTTAACTTTATGCAAAACAATGCACTTTGTAACTGCGAGGCCTGAAACTAACTATTCTGTTTGGGGTATTTTTTTGTTTTTATTTTTTTATGGGGTGGGGAGGAGGGATAATATTTTGTTTGTGCCAAAAATTCACAGATTCCCAATTGACAGAGTTACAGGTTGGATTTAGACCACACAACTATCCATTTGAAAAGTAAGAAGGTGGTTCTGTGACTTAATATAATTAAAAGGGGCGCTACTATGCTCTAAAATTTATGATGAAAAACATGTAAAAGAACCTCGTAATTTCTGTAACTCACATAAGTAAATATATTCTTACTGTACAAGTGAAGCCCAAGAAATTTAGAGTCGAGTCTTATTTCGTGCGAATTGGACTGCAGTTTCAATTGCCCTCGAAGATGGTTGGCACAAAGATTTGTGGGAGTTCCGCCCCATTTATCAGGGAAAATCTGCCGCATGAGAAATCTGATATGGTTCAAGACATTCAAGATTCAGTCTGCAGTATTTCTATTTTCTTTTGTGCGTTTCTCTTTTGTTGTGTGTGCCTATTGAGAATGATGATTTACTTGTACAATAAAGTTTTATGAAACAAGCAGGTATAATAATCCTGCAATCTTGTAAGGGAAAAAAAAATTAGAAAGTGCTAGCAACACTGCTGATCTCGGATGTTCGGCTTTTTTTATTCGTGTCTGTCTCACATTGTGTAGGCATCACGGCTCAAATCAGCAGCTGTCATTAAATGAATCGCAGACGGTTTATTCAACTGCACTTATTCATTTTTAACCTTGTCAAGGTAATCATTCTGCCGAGGAAGACAGACACACCCACACGTTCATCTCTCTGCTTTTATTCTCCAGAGAGAAACCACACACATGCACAAACACACGAACCCACAACACTCTGCATAAAATGTTTCATTTCCAAGTTGGCTTACAAAATTCACAGTAACAAGACAATCACCCTCATTTTCAATAATCTTCATTGTGGGTTCACAAAGCCCGAGATAATAATGCGGCTGATTTTCAGTTGGATTGTTCTGGACTTTGTGATTCAATGTGATGCAGACTTGACGGTCCTTCAAAAGAGAACTGGGAAATATCGCAAAGGCTTTTTTTATGGCTGGAAGCAAGTATACATTACTCAGACTTGTATACTGAGCTCTTTGAACCCTTTTCAAAATTTAGACCATATTCTCTGATCACTCTCCTGATGATTTCCTACCTGAAATATGAAAATTCTGCCCAAATAAACTAAGAAATCAGGTCCTGGATTGTGTCAAACATGCACTGCTCTTTCAAGCAGAGATATTAACGTCAGTTTCTAATTGAATCTTAGCCCCAAACTTAATTATTACACGCTATAGTTTCAAGATGCTTTTGTGCACCAACAGAGGACGAGCCATTATGAAAAACAAATTGATTCAAGTCGCTGGCACTATCATAGCAAAGTCATTTACTGGCCAATGGCTAAAAGCTGTTGAATAAAAAACACCTGCCAAGAGCTGGAGGGGGCTTTCATTTGAACAACATCCATAAATTCATTTAGTGCAGTGAAATATTCGTGCAAAGACTCTTCATTAACAGTAAAAAAATAAAAGACAAAGAAATCAATACATTGGTTTTTCATAGATGTGCAATAGCTCAGCAAAAACAAGCCTGCAATAAACTGTGGCCCTAAAATAACATGCTGCAAGTGTATCATTTATAGTATATACTGTGCTTGGCTCATGTTTGACAATATTTATTGCTCCAACAGATGCACAGCACTTCCCATAATGATTCATGATGAAATGGTTCCAATTTCAATCTGACCTTGAGAGCCTTCTCTCCATGCACCGTTCTGACATACTGCACGTCATCAGGAAGACAGTAGATGTGGTGCAAGCGCGCAAACAGTCCCTCGAAATCAGCTTCCTAATTGAGATGACAGCTGTAGAATCTCCAACAACAACAAAAACAACCAAAACATAGAAGGACGTCTGCGCGCTCGGATAAAGACATCGTTTTTTCCCTCCTGCTTCCTTCAAAGATGGAAATATGACTCAAACTGGGCTGACATTTAGGCTCCAGCTCACAGTAATAGCACCAGGAATGGATCAAAATGAACGAGGGATGTCGTGATGGAAGCCGGGGAGTGGGCAGCGATGCAACAATCATACCTTACTTTTTCATTTATGTCAAATCACGGTACGCGCACTCGCTCGCTCCCTGTGAAATGACAGGCCATGACAAACGGTGCCTTCTGGCATGGCTGGAAGAGAACGGCGACGAACAAAACCGCCGGGCCCACCGGCACTTAAGACGACGACGCAACGCTGACAGATCAGTGGCACGCCACAGACAACACAACAAGTGTCCCCTGTATTCTTACACTGACGTTTGGGTGGTGAGTGCGGACCCACAGTGTCGCTTCCACACCTGTAAAGAAAGTTGGGGCAGAACTGCATTTCATAAAGTAATTACAGGTGTTGCGCAGTGATTGATTAAAGGTGAATTTTACTTTACTTTAAGTTTGCCTAAATAAAGCTTTATAGCTGATGTCAGTACAAAGCAAGCTTAGGAACAGGATTTATGCTAAAGAGCTAAGATTAATGAATGGCAATATTAACAGAGGCTTTTAGTCCCGAGTATGGAATTTAATACTGTACCGAGCAATGCTATTTCCATAGAAAATCCACTATTCTGTCATCGGTGCTATAAAGCACAGTCCTAATAAAAATTCACTTGAAAAATGGATATATAAATATAATGTTATATATTAGCGATTTGTAACAGAATACCAACCTGAAATTGACAACCAGTAGTGTAATCCACCAGATTAATCAAATTTAGTAATCATAATCTAATTGCTTTCAATTACTTTTTGGATTGCTTTGTCTCCAGACTCGGTAAAATATTATGTTGAACAGACAATTTATTCCATTCTAATTTGGAGACTAATTTGAATAGGGATATTATCCTCCTCTTCAAACATTATCAACTGTTATTTCCCAGAAGTATCTAATCTGATTAGGGTTGCAATAAAGTTTGCAGGGCTGTTATTAGAGCCGAATTACAAAGGAATACAAACTGTGTGGCCTTTGTTGTTTCACAGACGATGATCCGCGTGTTTGTGCATCTTGTGCACGGTGAGATTATGAAAATACAGAAGGACTTGAGGTTGTAGGTAAATGTGACGGCCAGCTGTTGATATTAGCAGGAATAAATGTAAGGGCTGGTCACTGTGCACATCGGAGCAATTGTTGTGAAATGGGACTGGAGGAAGAAAAAAAAATTGATGCTGAAGCTGTAAAGAGCTGCCTGGCGTAATCTTAAACCCATTCAACAAAACATGACCTTATTCGTAACATAACCTCTCTGCACAATAGCTATAGTAATTCTAACATTTTTGCTGCATACCTGCATCTATTTCTTGGATGGGTGGAATGTTTCTCTCTTTTGTGGAAACACATTAGAATGTGTGCAATTTGTAATAACCATTCCCGCTATTATACACGGCCCAGATTTATCCTTTCCAATTACACAGCAGTTCCACTGTTGTTATCATTATGAATAGGAGTATGGTGGCTTAGTGTTTACCAGAGCCGCCTCACAGCCAAGAAGGTCCTTGGTTTGATTTTATTTCTTTATTATTTTATCAGCGTGAGCCCAGATATGCAAACTGGTTTGTTTGTTAGCTCAGACACTGGTCCACTGATGACCCTTCCAGAATATCGGCCCACCGAGCTGATGTTGAGATGAGCTGCAACGTTTAACATAAGAGGCGGGCAAAGAGTATGAATATATGGATGGAATTTTAGGAGAACCTTTTCCTTAAGCACACAAAAACGTTCTTAAGTGTTCTTCTCTAATATCTTCTCTAAATTTATGTGGTGAAAAGGAAATAAGAGCAGTGCTATTCAAGAGGCATCACAATTGATTCAGCAGCGTGGCAATAACCCCAGACAGCCAGCCATAATCAGAAGAAGCCATCTTCATGCAAAGCACTTAGATTTGAGCTATTTAGGCATTTTACAATAATACTCTGCTTGAATTAGAATTTCAAATGTGGGACATTTACTTATACATTGAATATACTTTATTTCACCAGACAACTTCTTACTTGTACTTACTATATGTATGCTATTACCATTTTCTGCATGAGTTATGGATGTTTTCTTTTAAAACAGAACAAAAACAATAGCATTTATATAATTTTACCTCTGTATTTATTATACTGTTCTCAGCAACATCAAGTGTGAGGTATCTGATGTTACTTTTTGCTTTTTAAAAAAGCGCACAGGTAAAAACTTCCTACTAAACTCTGTAAAAATGAAAGGAAAACATTTAACATTGTGTATACAGGGGTTGTGGTTATAGCCAAAGGCAACTTGGCGGTGTGATGATGCGTGGAGCACCTAATGAGAAACACTGAGCTCCCAGTAATTTGTTAGCCCGAGTTAAGGTCAAAACCGCAAATGCTGCATGATTGAGTCGCCCCCAAAGTCCCTATTAGAATTTGCATTTAAAATATATCTATTATTTATGTGTGTATTATTAAAATGGCCGGCTTTAGATCCCCTGAGTCTGGTGCACAGGGAAGGCCCACAGCAAGTAGGCCACAATGCTGGGACTCGCAGTCGAATAATGGACTGATAGAAATAGAAGAATAAGGAGAGAGAGATAAAAAGTTGTCTGGAGTCGAGGAAAAGCTTCTGTCATAATGAGGACCTTGTTATATTAAAAAAAAAGGTGAGAGAGAAAAAAGTTTGTTATGTGCGCTGGATGGTAAAAATAGAACACAGGAAGCAGGGGCTGCTAGCCAGCAGAAGTCTCCAGATTAAATGTAAATAATTAATGTGTTAAATGTATATGTAAGATGTTAAACATACTGAATAAGGTCCATAAAAATGCTATGCTGCAGTGGTGTCCCTAAAATACTTCTGCAAGGCAGAGTAGTAATATTGCCAATTGCTGACTGAAGATAAGCTTATAGCCCTGTACATTTGGCCAATCAGCATCCTCCAATCTGACATAAAAAGGGCAATTATTTTATCGCCCCAAGCAGAAACTATCAGCAGTACAGTAGAGCCGTTTGTTGTTATTGACCATGATGAATGCAGGGACCCAGGACTCATTCGTTAAAGAGATTAGCCCAGATCAACTGGACATCCTAATCAAAGCGCGAGCTAAAGTATGTGCCACATTTCTAATGGATCCAGCAGAGATTTTACTTGGATGCAGTCATTCACTTTTAACACAGTACAGGGGCAAATAAAAACGAGGGTTGTTAGGGGCAGGAAATGTTTATCTGCGAGCTAAAACTACCGATCGGAGCACAGCTAGAGCAGATCAACCTGTACTTTACTGCACCAGAGAAAAAAGTTCGACTTAGCTATCACCAGCTACTTTTACTACTACTAATCACATCATCCAAGTTTCTGTCAACTACAAATGTATTTGTTTAATATGTCGCACCAATGATTATTATTATTTATAGCTTTGTTCTTTGTATTTTGTGTTTAAATATAAGACAAAAATGAACATGCTGAGGAACAAAATCATTGATATCTATCAGTCTGAAAAGGGTTACAAAGTCTTTTCTAAGCCGTTGGTTCTCCAGTGAACAATGATGAGAGCCATTATCCACAAACGGAAAAATCTAGGAACAGCGGTGAACCTTCCCAGGAGTGCCCAGCCTACTAAAATTACTCCAAGAGAAAATCAACCACAACCCAGAACAACTTTTACCTTGGGAGAATCCAAGGTAAAAACCACAGCTGACCAAAAAGATCACCAAGGGTTTTCTCACACTTGCCAAAAGCATCTTGATCCCCAAGACTTTTGGGAAAATATTCTGTGGACTGACAAGACAAAAGTTCCACTTTTTGGTAAGTTTGAGTCCTTTTACATTTGGCATAAAATTAACACAGTTTTTCATACAAAGAATATCATACCAACAGTCAAACGGTGGTGGTAGTGCAAAGGTCTTGGGACGGTTTGTTGCTTCAGGATCTGGACGACTTGTTATAACTGATGAAAATACGAATTCTGCCCTCTACCAGAAAATTATCCCTGGAGCTCGAGTGCACTTGGGTTATGCAGCAGGACAATGATCTGAAACACACTGGGAAGTCAAAGCTTTTGAATTGAACTAGTCAAAGTCAAGACTTAAACCAAATTGAAATGTTTTGGCATGACCTTAAACCATTCCTGCTGAAAACCCTCCAAAGTGTCTGAATTTAAACAATTTTGCTAAAAAGAGTGGGTCAAATTTTCTCTTCAGAGTTGAGAAATACTCATTACCAGGAAAAAAAAATAATAATCAGGAATGGCATTTTTTTTTTCTGTAATATAACTAAAATAGCATTTGCTAATGATATCTAAGCACAAAGCTAAAGAGAAGGTCAATAACAACTTTACAGAGTCAGACAAACTCAAACTTTACCAGCATGATGAGGAGTTCAGAATCAGAACATAATACCTCATTATGATGCATCAGTTGAAACAGATCTCTACCGAGCTTTAACACAGCATTTGCTGAGACATAAACCAAAAATGTCAGCTTTGCGGTTGCATTACAGAAAACTTTAGGGAACGTGGAGATGTGTCAGTCTGAATCAAAGTGCTGGGCTGCCTGACAGATACTCCCATCCCCAGAGCCGCTCGGAGTCAATAGCAAAATTCCTTCTCCTGTTCCATGCACTTTGTGTTCTTCAATAGAAACATTAAAGCTAAACAAAACGCCTAAGATCCTTTCCAGATATCAGCTCAGTGAGTGAGAAGAGCACGGCCAATTGGCTAGTGATTTTTTTTTTTCCAAAGCATTTTCAGGACCTCTCTTAAGCCTTACGCTTATTGTCTCCTTTGTGCACCCAGCTGAAAACTGCAATAAGTCAAGCAAGGAATTTTCAAAGCAAAGCCTGTCAGTGTCTATTTACAGCCATAGAAAGTACAAACACTTTTAGTCTACCCTGTTCAAATAGGAATGAAAAAAGTAAATGTTTCTACCAGGAGTCAAGTTTCAGCCTCGGGCTGCGTCTGAGGGCAATTGTCCATAACTACTTCTTTTGAAGCCGTATGCATTTACACAAATATAGCCTTGGCAGCAAAACACGAAGACAAAAATCCCTCATTGTCTTTTGCAGCATGTAACTGACGCTAAGAGCACCATCAGACCTTAATACCACAGGTGAGATGGATCTGAGTGAAGTGCCAGACATGCCAAAGAGAGGTTGTATTGTTTACCTGTGCATCTTAAACACTACTCCGTCTGCCACCTCGCTGATATCTGATATTCCACGACATGACTGATGCTTTAAAAGCCTGCATTCACTATCACCTTTCGCATGGAGTTAACCTTAAGGTGGCAGTACTTTGAATGTCAACCCCTCCACATGTGGACCTTTTTAAATGCCACCTCTCTTTATTCCGCAATTGTGGAACAGGACAGACAAAGAGAAAGGAGTGGCCATTGAGGAAGGAGAACGATGCTGGCAGATGAGGTTTTATTGCCACCAGACAAAATCCAAATGACATACAATCAGCGAGGATCAGCGGGGGGTTCATTTAACACTTGAAAGGAAATTTGGGTACTAAGTGCGGGTATGAAGGGCTAGAGTGCTGATCCACTCATTTGATGATGTGCTCAATTACATAGATGAATGAATGGCAGCCTTGAACTGAAGAGAGGGGCTTTAGCGTCTCTAGACATCCGACTGCTGCTTTGTAAAAACTATTATCTAAAATGTGCCGTAAACAACCGAATGCGGACAATATCAATTACAACTCATTTTTCTATAAATACATTTTTTACACTAAACTTGTTTAAGTGGGAGATGAAAGTGCTCGTTTAAAACTTGTATAAGCACAGAGACAGAGCACAATTAGGACCCACCCACACGGGGAGAAAAAACACTTCATGTGTCTCCACTGACTTTATAAAGCTGCCTCTGTCACAACCATATAATACAAAAAAAAGAAAAAACAGAAAAAACAGATAAAAGAAGTCTGCGGTACAAACAGGTGACAGAAGCAAGTCTTTTTCTTTTTACACGTAATCGAAAAACTGTTCTCTAAAGAAGAGCCCGTAGTAGAAATGGATGCAGGCGATAAGATACGAGGCATCAGACAAAGCAGCAAGCATTTTTTTGTCCCGCTGATGAGGTTAAACTAAAGCAATTTCACAGTATTCATCCTGTGTTATAGTGAAATGTGGATAATTCAGACAGCTATGCGTAATGTCAGCAATGTAGGGGAGTCTTTATACCTCCTATTAATTCCACTGTACAGAAATTGGCTGCGATTCAGCTGAGGGCGCAGTGGGGGGTGCTCATGAGATAGCACTCGGTGAACAAATCTCTGTTACATAATGGAGCTAAAAGGCTAAAATGACTATTTACACATGGTTCTAGACACAAAAAACGCCCTAGTTCTCACGAAAACAGTACAGATGATGTGCCACAACTGAAATGAAACACTCCTGTCTGACGTCTCACCACGTTTTCCTTGCACAACCCATTAAATGCTAGCATTCTGCTAATGCAATGCTGATTGTTTCTTTGGGGATTTACAACATGACGCACTCCACCGAAGACATCCATTTCCTAATAACTGTTAAAACACAAGTTAGAAGTGCTGCTAAATCAAAACAAAAAGTTGTGTGAGTGTATGAGAGGCAAAGATGATGCCGTCATTAGTGGGGCCTGCTAAAAAGTTCTCTGCTGCTGCTGATTTCATGAGGACACATCTAAATAATGAATGCTTTAGTGCAACTAAAGACATAACTACACTATATTGCCAAAATTATTTGCTCATCTGCCTTCACGTGGATATGAAATTGAGTAATATCCCATCCTTAATCCATGTTGCTCATATATCTGCCCACCCTTTGCAGCGATATAGGCTTCAACTCTTCTAGGAAAGCTTTCCACAAGACTGTGTTTCTGGGAATTTTTGACCATTCCTCCAGAAGTGCATTTGTGAGGTCAAACGCTGATGTTGGATGAGAAGGCCTGGCTTGCAGTCTCCACTCTAAATCATCCCAAAGGTCTCTTATCAGGTTGAGGTCAGGACTCTGTGCAGGCCAGTCAAGTTCTTCCACGCCATTCTTGCGTATCCATGTGTTTATGGACCTTGCTGTGTGCACTGCTGATTAGTCACGTCGGAAAAAGAAGGGGCCATCCCCAAACTGTTTCCACAAAGTAAGGGGCAAGTCCAACTCCAAAAAAACAACCCACGCCATAATCACCATGATGCTTTGCATTGGGTGTGGTGATGTAAGATTTGATTGCAGCTGCTTGGATATGGAAACCCATTCCATGAAGCTCTCTATCCCAGCGGTCCCCAACTCCCGGGCCACGGACCGGTATTGGTCCATGAGTCGTTTGGTACCTGCGAGAGTTGAGGCACGGGTGTGAAATTTATGTTTTTCAGGGTTTTTATCGTTAACTCGGTTTCCCTGGGTCTTTCCCCATGTGTTGTGAATAAATCTTCTTTTTTCTGGTACCAGTACTGGTTTTATTTTGTTGTATTTTAAAGGCCGTGAAAAGGTCCGTAAAAGATAAACCGGTCCCTGGTGCAAGAAAGGTTGAGGACCGCTGCTCTACGCACTGCACTCTACGACTCTGCAGAAACTCGCTGACCTCTGACACTTTACACCTCAACAACTGCTGAAGCTGCTCGGTTATTTTATGTGGCCAACCACATCATGGCTGAGCTGCTGCTGTTCATAATCGCTTCCACTTAGTTATAAAACCATTAACAGCTGACTGTGGAATATTTAGTAGCAGGGAAATTTCACGACTGGACTTGTTGCACAGGTGGCATCCTATCATGGTACCATGCTGGAATTCACTGAGCTCCTGACAGCGACCCATTCTTTCACAGATGTGTGTACAGTCTGCATGCCTAGGTGCTCGATTTTATACACCTGTGACCATGGAAGCAACTGGAACACCTGAATTCAGTGATTTGGCTGGGAAAGCGAATACTTTTAGCAAAATAGAGTATCTAAAAATTGAAAAAATAATGAAAACTTTTGGGTTGAAGTTCCAAACATCGGTATTTATTCTCAGCAATGTTACGGTCATCCCCTATGAAACTGGGTCCAGAGGGTGATAAAGAATTTAGAAGTAACTGGATGTTGTTTGAAATATTTTATTATGCCAGTACCTAACAATGGCCGCCTACTAATATACAGTCACTGACCACTTTGTTAAGTACACCTGTTGGCCATTTTGTTAGGGACAACTTGTACAAATGATTAATATCTAATCAGCCAATCACACTGCAGGAACCGAATGCATTTAGGCATGTAGAAAGACGACCTGCTGAGGTTCAAACCAAGTTCACTGCACTCAAATGGCTTTCGCAGCCACCAGATCTCAATCCAACAGAGCTTCTTTGGGATGGTGAGATGGAAGATTCTCATCAAGGATGTACACCTGTGTTACGCTATCATGCCATGGACCAAAATCTCTGAAGGTTTCCAGTACCTGCTGGATCTGTTACATGAAGAATGAAGGCTGTTCTGAAGGCAAAAGGGGCCCACCCAGTACTAACAAGATCTACCAACTTTACCTTTGTAACAACAACTCAGACATAGTTCTGTTTCAGAAAATACAAACAACAACAAAAAAAATCCTCTGACTTAGTAAACTAATATTTTTAGCCAGCTCAATTATTTTTTGGGGAGCTTTTCAGCCCTCAGGTGGATATTGCGTGGCTGCGGCTTTATCCTCCACTCTGAGCAGTTTTCAGAATATGATATACTTTGAATCAAGTTATTGCAGCCAGCACAAAATATAATAAGCAACCTTGTTTCTGAGTTTTGAGGAGGATAAGAGCCATGAGTGAGCGCCGTGGATTGAGCCATACTTTGCAGCAAAATAAGCGTTTAAAACAAAACTGGAGAAAAATGGAGGGATGTTGAAGACGGGCTGGAAGAGTGGTTTCGAGAAGAGGCTGCGCTTGCTTTTATACCATTTTTTGCCTTGGGGAAGAAAAAAAATGCTGCCGCCAGTGACATGAATTCAAGCTGATAAAGACTGCAAACCTTTTACCTTTCAGGCCAAAGGAGTCCGAGTGTGTGATAATCACAAGATACATTTGTGTGAAGAATAACTTTCCCCTTTGACTCAGACCTCTCAACCTATGACGAGGAAGAGGAGCGGTGACACGCAGCGCTGGCAGCGATGACAAATGATAATGGCAAATCTAAGACGACAGCCACTTCAAATTGCCCAGGGATCAACGGTGACCTCTTGACACTTAAGCGAATCGGGCAAATCTGACAGCCTTGAACACGCTGGGCAGCGCGACGTGCCTGACCACAGCCTTGTGTGTTTCTGTTTGTTGTTCAGCGCTGTTTTCCTTTATGTTGTCATGAGATTTACTGAGAGCATTTCCAGTCTAGAAGAGATGAGGACCGGGAGTCAAGCGTCGTCTGTGATCCCTCGGTGTCCTGTAACAGCTGTCTCTGGCATCAGAGCATGCGGTTGCCGCTATCCCATATTACATCTCTGCCACTCAAAACCAACGGATCAGCAATCCAATTTCACACAAGCGCGCTCAGAGGGTGGCATTGCTGACGCAGGAGTGGGGATCTATGCCTCAACAAAGACAAGAAGTTGTTTGAAGTCGCAAAAGGGGTGGTGGACAGGAGGGGGAAGCGCAGAGATGGGCCGACGAATTAGATTGAAAAAGTAATAGAGGTGTGATGGAGCAGGATGAAAAAGAAGAGAAAAAAAGGCAGGGATTTCATCAAATCATGCAACTGCAGAGGGTAGCATAAGCTACTAATTTCCCCAACAAATACGAGCACAGGAGACAAACTAATACCAACGAGAGCCTCCGAGACAAATCCGCTCTTCGGAAACACACCTTTATTTGTCTAGTGACGTTCACCGTGCCAGTTTCTCCTCAGCCAAAGACCAGAGGGACAATGATCTCTGTGTACTGGTGGGAGAGCAGATGTACAGTATTGGATGACAACACACTCCTCAAACCCTTTCAATATAACACCCTCATATTGCATAGTCATTGTGACATAAATAGAGAAGGGACTTGCGTCTCGTCTTTCACACAGCAGATAGAGATTCAAATCTGATATCCAATGACTGCTTATTAGATTGAGCCATCAGGCCGCCAGTTTGGAGCCAGACTCATAAGACAGCCGGTGTGTTGAGAAGGCTGCTTTTCCATTTCCACCCACACATATATGCACACACACACAAAAACACAACAGGAAAAAAAAGGAGAAGAGCAAGCCCCTACTGGACAATCTTCTCTTCTGATGCCAGAGCCGTGCATGCAGAATTTTTTTGTAAAGTCCGCCGTAACCAGTTACAGACACACCGCAGAGCCAGCCCCCCTACCCACAAAGGTCTCCTATTTTGGGGTATCTGTGGATTTCTTTGAACAATAGCTCATCTCGGTCTGTTTTATTTTTCTTTTCCCAAAGGCGTCCAAATCCAACACGTGCACCGAAAGCAGAAAAAGACAGAGAGAGGGAAGACTTGGCCGGGCTGCAGAATCGTTACAGGGGAAGAGCTGGATGGATAATTGCAGCGCTACATTGTCGAGACAAAAGGTCAGCTGGGATCCTACCTCTGTGGCTCTGTGGACAGGATAGACAGACACCGGAGCACTCATGAAAAAAGATGTGGGTTAGATGAAGCCCGCGGGACACTCCTGTCACCGGGAGAGTGACGAGACAGACTAAGATAACACTTTCCTTCACCTGTCCTTTGACCTGTTGCTTCGTTATCCTCCCACATCTGCCCGCTGTTTCGTTTTTATGTGGATTTTTCTCTTTTCTTTTTTTTACCCACCTTTCCTCCCTAAATCAAGACAGCTATCAATATATTTTTTTGACAGCAAAAGATGACGTTGTCCTAACTTTGCGATGAGGGCGAGAGATTTCTGATAAATCTGTCATCGGACTCATGACTCCCATTCACAATCCGTCCGATTTAAAATGTGAATACAGGACAAAAAAGAAAAGAAAGAAAGAAAAATACGGTTTTGACAGTTTCTTTTTTACAATGCCTTTTTCCCTCTGACAGTTTGACAGTATGCAGTCCTCATGACTGAGGAGTTCACCTGTCTGTCTGTCTGTCTCTGACTCTCTCTCTCTGTCTGTCTCTGACTCTCTCTCTCTGTCTGCCCGTCCATCTGTCTGTCTGTCTGTCTGGCTCTGTATCTCTGTCCTTGATTAGCAATCATGGCAGCGTAGCGTGGTCTGATTCAAAGCGGAAAGCTTTAATTCTCCCCACATGGCGCAGAGACGTCCAGACCCCAGCGCCGTTGCTCCAGGTAAACACACGATCGCTGCATCTCATTAACACTCAAAAGTTTCCATGTATCATGTGAAGGAAAATCACTGCCTAATCCTCCCGCCGCTCCCTTGAGGCCCGTCGTTTCTTAATGCCTCTGTCGTAGATGGCTGACAGCACATTTGTTTGTCCACAAACACCCCGATGATGTTTGCGATTACACACACACACTAAAAAAGAAGGATTCTAAAGAATTAATGCCCGACTAATGGAAAGTAAAAGACTGAAGTAGGAAGTCTTAGTTCATTAACCGTCAGACCAATTAAGATCAGGTGTACGCATCGACAAGCTTTGAATGTTTTCCTCGCTTGTATGTGCCAGGAATTCAAACTCTTGTTTTCCAGTGAGGAGAAGGAGAAAAAAAATCCAATCAGAAGAAGCAAAAAGAAAGTGGCGTTTTTAATAGTGCGCTCGAGGGCGGATTTTCTGCATACGCACCCGCCGAAGGGCTGTCTTTATCCAAACTGACACCTCCACCAGATGGACAAGGCGGAAAAAGAGCTGACAGGTTCGGCTCAGCTCTTTCTTACAAGCTGACTTTTAGCGCTAAAATATCCTCCGACACATGCACCACTTAACCACTTACAAAGAAGAGAAGAAGAAGGAGGGGGGAAAGAAAGAGTGAAACAGACCTCTGGCTCCGCATATTTAAAATTGAATAAGTGTTCAAACGCTGAAAGTCACATAAAGGGACTCTTGACTCACCTGTGAAAACGCCTTCAGGTTTTACATGATGCCATATAGATAATAAATGAAAGCTGCCGTGCTGAAATAAAGCGTTTCTCATCAATCAGTCAGCTCTACTTCGGAGGAATTGTCTTTTGAGAGCTGGATTTTGGTGACATTTTCGCTGTGAATGAAAATGGCACACAGCAAGTCTGTGATGGGATGGCAACACGTACAGTAGAAGCTAATAAATCACATCCAGGCAGCGGCAGCGTGTGAAGATTGTTTACCTTGCTGCAGCTCAAAGAAAAAGATAAAGGTGCCTTAGAAAGCTCGCGCTATTTAGTATTTAGGGAGAGTTTGGAGTATATATTTTGAATCTTAATCCAAGTCAAAATGTCAGGGATGATAAAAAAAAGAACCACATGATTTTTTTTTCTTTTTACTATTCTTAACCAGCTCTTGTAAACTATCTCACTGAATTATCTGCACCGTCAGTTTATGTCCATCAGCATAAAGGCGCGCTGGATGACATCATTTCAAGCTGTGAAGCAATCGTTTTTTTCTCGCTGTGATGATCAGTGTTCTCGGCTTTCCTCGTAAAAAGCGAGCAGCGACCCCATGGTGAGTCTACCTCGCTTTGTAAAATGTAAAGTTTCATCTTATCTCAATGATGGAGTTGCATCGCAGTGTTTGACAGAACAATTGTGGTTTCCTCCACTAGCTCGAGCTAATTCAAAAGCAACCCTCACCTGGCGCCTCACCCCGCCGCCCTCCCTCTCCTCCCGTCTCCGTTCCGGCACTCTCATCCCGCTTCCCCAGTGTGTGCCTACTTAAACTTTAATCATCTCATATTCAATACATTTCACAGCGACTCGTCACAAAGTTATCCCATTTTTCAAAGGGCCCCCCACCCCACCCTCACCCCCCCTTTAGCCTCAACCTCGGTAGAGATTCAATAATTTTTCGCTCTTCCAGTCTATTCATTACAAGGCTCCCTGACACCGCGGTGACATTCACATGGAGTGTTTCTTTACGCAGATATTAAGGCTCTGCGAGATAATAAGAATAAAAGCTAAGCTAAGCCGCTGCTAATGCACTACAAAGGTGATGCCCCGGTCGTGTCATACTGGTAGTTTTTTTTAATGCCTCAGCGCTGACCAGAACATCTATCACTGTATTAGTTGGGGGGGTTTTCACTCCCGTGCTCGGGAAATGACACAAACGCTCCTTTACTAGATGCAGAAATAAAAAATACTCTCTGAAGAAGCGTGCTTTTTGCAAGCGTTCTCTCTTTTCTTCTTTTTTTGATTGTGTCAGAGTGAGGCCATGACACCCGCTGTTCAGTGTTGTGTTGGTCACAGTATGGGGTCTGCTTCAATCCACTGGCTACCTGACCTGGCTGAAATCAATGACCAGCAAGACACAATGTGTAATTTTGTTTTAAGACAAGCTCTATTGATTGTTGCTGTCAGCGCTTCGAGGGTTTTTTTTGTTTTGCTTTTGGTTTTTTTGGTTTTTTCCCCCTTTGAGATGCTCATCTTGGGTCAAGTCATTGCTGAAGCAACACTTTTAATGCAAATATCAAGTTCAAGCTCAAACTGTTGGCTGATACCAAACTATACGTCTTTTATTTACTGCAAACCGCTGCTACCCAGATTTTTGAGACTTTTTTTTTGAGACGCTACAAAATACAAAGCATAACCTCCACAGAATGTCTTTAAATTATTCATGTTGGACTCCCCTCGTTTTGCACCTTCCTACAACAGCTATCTGACCAGAATAACACAGGCCCATAACACAAGATTACTTACCTACTGAGTGTATTTCTAACAACATTAAACTAATGAGATGGCTACAGGCTAAACAAATAGCAATCACGGTTCGAGACTGCTCGAAAGATCAGAAACCAAAATCTCATCAAGAAACATTTTCAACAGAGAAACGAATGAGATGTAAACAGAGCGAAATCAAAATGCCAGTGATGCCGTCCATCAACATAAACCTTCAAGCAAATGATAATGATGTATGTTTGGCGGTCCCTTGATCGATATAAAGGCTGTACTGATGTGAGACTCTGGCTGATAACGATGTTTAAAACGACAACATGAATACTTATGACAGACAGTTTTTTCTTTGTTTTGGTTTTTTTTTTCTTTCTGATTTTGGACACATTTAAAATTTATAAAAGTGGACCCCAGACGCTGTTTTGCGGTCATCTTGTCCATCTTATCCAGCATCATCAGTGCTCGGCCAATGAATCGTTCAGTTTATCAGCATGCTCTTACTGTACTAGTTGTGTCTGCTGCATTTGGGTTATACGAGGGCTGGTGAAGAAATTCCAGCTACCACTACCGTTAAATATCAGGGGAGGATGGATTAAAAATTTCATAGTAAGGGATTAGTCCATGCAGCAAAATCCATATGTTTCAGCAGCCTATCTGTGGGAAGATACTTTCTGAGTCATGTGTTAGGAGATAAAAAATTCCAGCTTTAGTGCACGTATAAAGTCTATAAAATCCTCACTAACCTTAATAACAGGTTGTAACATTAATGTGCAAACGTTTAGCTGCAGCATTAAAGCATTTACACATACACAAATCCATCCATCTATACATTTTTAAAAGCACAGCCCTCATGTGGATCACATAGAAGAAGTGTGAAACTCTTTTTAACTCATTATTGAAGCCAGCGATGTCATTTCAGCTTTATAAACTGTGCAAAGTAATGTCACCTCTCTTTTTATGTCAATAATGAGGACGTGCAACTATGCTGTTTGCATAAATGGTAAATGGTAAATGGACTGATTCTTATATAGCGCTTTTCTACTCTGCCGGAGTACTCAAAGCACTCTATACAACATGCCTCATTCACCCATTCACACACACTCATACAAGCACTTCTAAACACAAGTGCAACTAATAAACATTCACACACATTCACACTCCGATGAACGCATCAGAGGGCAATTTGGGGTTAATATCTTGCCCAAGGATATTTGGCATGCAGACTGGGGAAGCCAGGAATCGAACCACCAACCTTCCAGTCAGTAGCTGATCTGCTCTACCGCCTGAGCCACAGCCAGCAATAAGCATTGCTGAATTGTCCCCAGGCAAAAGCAGCTGGACGACAGTATTTCAGTTCAGTGTGGGCAGAAAAGTCGTGTGTTCTGGACGATTCTGGCAGATTGAAACCTGCAGGGTGACTTAACGCAATGTAAAAGATGAGATTAATAAAATGGCACAGCATGTGCCTTTTAAGGACGTCCCTTATATGCAAGGGTATAGCTAAGACTGCTTGTCCAGCTAAAATGTTCTGGTTGGAACTTCAAGCGCTCCGCAATTTCGATGCAAATACATTCAAATAAACAGAATAGTGAAGCAAGGAAGTCTCATCCAGAACTGAGCATCACACACTAAATGATTTAGGACATGTACACATACTCCTTTGATCCCCAAGTACACCAAATATTAGATGTCTCTCTTTTAATATGCAGTCCGCTTTAAGAAAACATTGGTGGTACTGGTGGCACACATATACCCACAGATATGTCAGAAAAGGTGCAGTTTTTTAAATGATGAGTAAATAACACAAAACCTCCACCAAGGCCATTGCACCTTTTTGCTATTTTAAGGCAAGCGTTGAGAATTTGCACGAGTATTTCCTTTACCTGTGCTCCACCTCTCCACCAAGTTTTATGGAATTTGGCCTTGCTGTGTGAGCCTACAGTAACTTTCCTGACAGGCACCAGGCCTCAGCTCTTGCCTCGACCTGCTCGGACGCTACGATGCTCGCTGGAATAATAGAATCGCTCCATTTGAACAAAGTCTGTTTAGTTATCAACCAGTAAATTGACTCTCATTGATATTCTAAGCAAAAAATACTTTGGAAAAACGACTAGCATGCTGAGTGAAACTGAGCTTTTCCCTGACATTCACAATACTGTTCATCAGCCGGAGACACAATGGCTCTGTTTGATAATTACATCCAATTCAACATCTGTGACAGGAGCACAAAACGTACGTTAAATTAAGTTTAAAAAAATAATTAAAGGGATAACAGAGCATAGGTCTACATTAGCAACGGTTCATTGTTCCATGTGGTTAGCTTTGCATGGACAATGCAGCCAGATGGCCCTTTTTGGATGTCAGCATTTACCCTACACGCATATGTACACCTGCACATATACACGCGCAAATCTGACCAGTGTGTTTATGCAGAGAGCCAGCCTCCGAACACTGGAAACCAATATAGTCCACTAGCTTTTTAGTGTATATGTGGACAGAGCAGGGACACGGGTCCCGTGGAGAGCGAGCTACAGCCATCCATCAGACTCTTTGTGACCACCAACAGCTTTGATGAAAGATGACAGAGAGGCAGAGAGCAAGTGAGGACAGTACGCAGCCAGGAAGAAGATAGAGAGACAGGCTCCCATAGTGATGGCCAGTTCTTAAGGCTTCTGTATCTTTTGTAGGCCACTATTAAAGCAGAACCCAGACTACGTATTTCCATTTCTAAACTGTGCTGGTCTCTACTGCCTACATTACAAAGGACTGTCAGGAGCAAAACAAAGCAGAGTAAATCCCTGAATAAGGGTGGCACCTTGGGAAATAACCACACAGTTGTTGCTGTGCACGCACACGCTCACACTCGTGCACGCACTCCCCCATATGCTGTATGTTTAAACAAGTGTGCACTCAGATGCAATGCAAAGTAGTTAATTGCTATGGCAGCCATTGAATGATGACAACGGCCACGGTGGGAGTTGGCGAGACTTTGTCTGAATGTATGTAATTATTCAGCTGCACAAAAGGAAGGGCCGATGCGGTGCCAAAGCAGATTCACTGTGTCTGTGGTCAGTGTATTCAGCGGGGAATCTAATGATGTGCACTTGTGGGCTAAATTACCAGAGCATTGTTTACCTCTGCTCTTACAGAGCAGATTCCACCAAGAGCAAGAGACCGAGAAGTCCAAGTTAAAGAAAATGATCTGACAGTGAGGAGGAATGTAGAGAGAAGATGAATGGTATCCATGGAAGCGGAGGCTGGGGAGAGGCTAAAATGTCTAACTCCTTTTTGGTAAAGGCCTCTCTCTTCACACGTTGCTGACAGCCAGCTTGCTAGCAAATCCCAAGACGAAGGGGTGGAAAACACAAACTGTACAGCTCTTGACTATACCACTCAAGACACTTTCAAGCTGCAGTTATTTTCTAAACACAAATACAACGTATAATCAAATCAGGAATGAATGCACCTAAGTCACTTGAGGCCTTAATAAAATAGCTTTATAATACAGTTTGGATTAAATATCATGGTCACAATGCAGCGAGAAGAGATTGCTTTTAATCTTTGACGGCAGTTCACCATCTTTTGCTTCTGATCTACCCCAACAGCCTTGTTACACTCGAACTGCTCCTTTGTCTTCAACACTCCTTCTAATGAATTTCATTTCAGCTTAATATTTCTCCACAATTTTTATTTAACTATTAGCTGGATATTTTTTAACCTACTTCCCTTAATATCCACTTATTTTATTATGCTTACTGGCCAATTTACTTAATATATTTAGCTAACACTCTGCCATGCTAGGCTACTTTTTTCAATACATGCTAACCGCTCCATACTGTTTGCTAACAGTTTAACTGCTAGCCTCACTTTTACATCACCTGTCTACTCCATTTCAACTGTTTATTAATTGTTTAGTTAGATAACAATTTCATCTGTTAATCCATACTGTTAATTGCTAGTCATACTTTTCCAAATAATTTACAGTGTTATATTCATAACTTTATTTTATAGCCACATTAGCTGTTTAGCTAGCTGGCTAACAATTTCTGTTGTTAACTGCTGTTAAATTGCTATCCACAATATGCATTAACTGCTAGATAGGTAACAGCTTATATATTATATTGGGCTAACAATTTCAGCTTTTAATACATAACTAGGAAATTTACTAAGATGTTCCACCTCTGATCAGAGAGGCTTCTTCAGTACTAAAACATGAGATTTGAAAATTCTTCAAAAAACTCTAGCTCTTAACACAACTTTATGTTCATATTTTTACCTGACTACCATATTAGGTGTGTATCTATTATATTTGGCTAACAATATTAATTGTTAATCCACGATGGTACCTAGCAATTCAACTGCTAGCCAAAAATGACCTTTTACTAATTTTGCTGACTACTGTGTAAACTATCAGTTATAATTTTTGCAAAACAAATTAATTTGTTTATCTATATAATGTATTAAAGTAACTAACAAAATATATATTTATGCATTCTTTTTAGATGCTGTTTTGTACTGCTCGTACATTAATTTTAATTATCCGTTAACGCATCTGTGCAAACTTGTTCGCGTCCACTTAATTCATTTATTATTTGTAACAGCTAAGCTAAATCTTTCCCACTGGTTAATGCAGAAATATCGCCTGGGACACTGGGAAATCAATGACCTACAATGTCAATATATACTGATATGGTATATAATAATGTGGTTCCCTTTGTTTGCTCGTTTCCAGAACACTACAAATCATCACCTGAAAGTAGAACCTATCTGAGTCACCTGTCAGAGATCATTTAAATAATGTAAGAAAAAAAATGACTAAGGAGGCAAAAGCAGGACAAGGCAGCAATTTGGCAGAGAGAGAAAATGAAGATGGAAGGAAAATGGTTTGGCAAGAATGTGCAGAGAGAGCAGCAAAACTGGAGTGAGGGATAAAGGTAAAGAGCAAAAGAGGCTGCAGAGAGAAAGAACAGAGGGGGTTTGAGGAGCTGAGACAGTTGAACCATGAAGACAGGCGTGCCAGTGCAGAAATGTTTGGGAAAAAAAGTGGGAGGGAAGAACTGGAAGACACACAGAGCGAGAGAAGAAAGCAGAAGAGTCTCAAAAGCATGGAAAAAGTTAGATATTACATCCAGTTGGGGAGTCATCACAGATTGAAAAGTTGACACAGTGAGAGGAAAGAAAGCCTGACAGAGCAGTAAAAGAGATCGAGAGCTGTCCAAGAGGAGTCAGAGGGAAGCAGGTGTCCCAGCATCCATTTGGATGAGCCTCTTACCTTGGCTGATGCCGGAGCCACCGATCCTGCTGCCGAGATGCCTCGCTTGACCACTAAGTCGCTGCTCGATGTTGTCACGGCAACTGTAACTGGAGTTGGAAGAAGGGAGGGGATGACTGGGAGGGGAAGGAGCCCCGGACGGTTGTTGCCGTTGACAACGGCAGAGGCACAGCTATGATTGGCTCCTCCATTGTGGAGGCCAGAAGGACGGATGTCTCTCCGCTCCCAGGGTGCCCGGTAGTCCCTCTCAAAGCGATGGTGGTGGCGTGACATCACTTCCTCTTCCTCTCAGAGGGAACAACAGGGGCAGGCCTGCGTGAAACGGGAAGAGGGTAAAGGTCATTTCAACCACGAAGTGCAAGCGGCAGCGAGCGATTCAGACACGAATAGAATAAAAGTTTCTGGGAAAAAACAAAGAACAGAGCGACACGTAAAGAGTGAAACACTCAGTCAGTAAATTAAGGAGAGAACATGTTGACATGAAGGTGTAAATGCTCACAGCATCTGCTCCCAGCGCACCTGACTGACGCGAACACACTGCGGTTCATTTGTTGCCTCTAATTCCTATTCTCCCAGTCATTAACGAGGACTGCGACAAGAGGGAGAGAAATGAGCGCCGCTGAGCAGCTCTATAAAAAACACCATCAGTGCCAAACACCATAAGGAGCCAAATGTGTTATGTGAGGCGTCTAGGCGCGGCAACGACAGGTTCAAACAAAATGGCTGAGTCAGACGCAAGCAGGTACACGCTCAGTTCAAGTTGTCCTGAGGGCGGCGTGAGCAGTAACACGACCTTGCGGTCAAAACTCATTCATCTGAATAGATAAATACCCGCGTCACCCCCCACACCCCAATTACAGCTCATCTCATACATCTAATGGCTGGTTAATTCAATCAGATTGCCCTTGAAGTGCATTGGAGGGTTCTCCCTTTTTCGAGCACAGCAGGCTGCGATAGGCTAAGAGGTGACAGCGAGCTGGAATTACATCAGAATGGAGCACGGCGCTATTGTGCAGCAGGAGCAGCGTATCACTCTTCTATTATGTCATAAATCAAAGTGGTACGGGATCTGAGCAGTGAAATCCATCACTGATGGGTTTGTAGCGCATTGTACTCAACCTCACCAAAGGCACGTTATGCTTCCCAAAGCCCTTGATAACAGATGAAATAAATATATAACAAGCTCACACCAGGTTCAGCGAGCCCCATGCAAAATCCCCTGGTCTGCAAGGAGAGAATGACAGCGGATGATAAGTCTTTATTCTGCACGCTGGGGTCTGTCACGCTGCTTCTTAGCCTCACAGAGGAGGGAACGCCTTGAAATGCCGGCTTCTCTGTGAGTATCTCTGTGTGTGCGCGCTAGTGTACAAAAGCAGCATATACTACAACTGAATGTGTTTAAGCCCAGCCGTGCAGTATAAGAGTCCACGAGGAAGCTGCAAATGAAAGGTTCTCTACAAAGCTTTGATGGAAGCGATACACCAAGCAGCCTGCGGTGGGAGCACTGGCCCTACTGTAACTTTAGCTGCTGTGACCATCCATTTATTTATCCACTACAACCCTCTCTTTCTTTCTTTCTTTATGTTTTTATCGTCTGTATTTTCTTATGTTATATATACACCCACCTCTCTCAATCCTCAGTTCATTTCATTCCCCTCTCTAATACAAGGTCTACTCTGTGCAAACACAGCAAGCTGATCCATGGCGACAGAGTCAGACGGAGCAACTGAACGCTTCGGGACGACTCTGTCACGCTCTCTTCTCACTCTCTCCGCAATAACCTTACTCCTTCTCCATAGTAACCCCTTTTAATAACCTCAAATTTTCCAATAGAATAAGCTCGAATTATCTCTAAAAATATGTACAGAGAGACTAACAAGGTTCTAGGCCAGTGGAACAATGGCAGAGTTAGAGCCAGGTAATATTCTCTTATCTCCCGAGCTCCACACCTCAGCAAAGAAATAAGAGGGCAGTCAGAAAAATTCCTCCACATGAAAACAGTGGAAGAAAAAGCAGAAAAAAAGGGACATTATCTCCACAAAAGTCAGAATCGAGGGCAAGAGTGCATTTGCTTTCACAATTTCTTTTTATCAGCGCTTTTCAGATGTGAAGTGGAGACATGCATCCACTGTGCTATTGAGTCTAGATGGTGATTCAGTGGAAAACAGAGTGTGTTTTGTCTCCCTGTAAACCTCTTAGGACATCGGTGCACTTGAGAACAAATCAATCCATTTGATTATGCAGAAAAGGCATTGAACAAGTTTGCATGTACTCACACAAGCAAGCTCTGTGGAACAAACCTCACTAAGGTAGCACCACACAGCACAGGATAGAGGAATGAAAAAAGCAAAGTCGCCTCCTTTGCCGTCTTCTATTTATCGCTAACAGCTAAAATTCAAAACGTGAACAAAGTTATTCAAATACCTTCTGGAGCGCTGTGGGGATTATCCAGTGCCCATTTCAATAAAAACATTTTTTTTTCCAAAATTAGTCCTGTTAAGAGAAATGCAAGAAA
The DNA here is from genome assembly GCF_013358895.1 of Oreochromis aureus. Taxonomy (NCBI): domain Eukaryota; kingdom Metazoa; phylum Chordata; class Actinopteri; order Cichliformes; family Cichlidae; genus Oreochromis; species Oreochromis aureus. The sequence goes on from NC_052956.1 coordinate 4,075,217, forward strand.
TAGTTTGATGGAATATTTTGATCTGGCACTTCTCAGTTATTTGTAGCCAAGGCTGAGGAAACAAGACATGAACTTCAGGGTCAAGGGTTAAGGTTTTAAACACATAAAGTAGCTCAAGTATTTCACAGTTTTCAAATCATATGAATGTCAAATCAAAAAATGGGTAAAAATGAGTAACATGATGAGAATGTAAGGTTATCCACTGAATTCCGTATTTTAAATAAGGTGCAACAACAAATTGATGAGAAAGTCAAAATAACTTCTGTAAGAACATTTACACTAATTCAAGTATCCATCCATCCTCTGTTGCTTACTGGATCTGTTATGGAGGCAGGAGTCTAACCACAGACTCCCAGAACTTGCCAACCCCGACCACCTCCTTCCTCTCTTCCACAGACATTCCCAGGCCAGAGATGTAATCTTTCCAGTTTGTCCTGGATCTGCCCTGGGAACATGCCCACCATCCTAGTCAGATGCCCAAACCACCTTAATTGGCTCCTTTTGATATAGAGTAGCTCTACACAGAAAACCCTTATGAGGAAATTAAAAACTCAAGAGACACAACCGTACCCAGGGCAGGGTGGACGGGCCCTGGGGCAGGGGCTCAAGGACAAGCGCCTGCTGGCAGGGCTTTAGCCCATGGGGCCTGGTTGGAGCTAGCCTGAAAGAGCTACAAGAGGGGCTGTAGGGGTTTGGTGCACTGCAGAAGTGCCAGTCAGGGGCAGAGGTCCTTGCAGTCCAATCCCAGGCAGTGTTATAATTAATGTTTTGATATAAATACAATTCAAACAAATTTAAAACCATGTTATAAACAGCTTTTGTAAAGGGTGTACTGTACTAATGTGATTTTTTTTTTATGTTAAAATGACTGAAAATATTCAATGTAACGTTTCTTTGACATGCTCATTATTCTGAAGAGTTGACAGTGCAGCAACGTAGTTTCTGCATGCCTGCATCAAAGAGTCTGCATTAAAGTGGTCCAGGTTAGACGCAGTGAAAGCTCCTGTCTCGTGCTCGTGATGCAACTTTTTAACTGCTACAACGTGTTAATTTAAAGCATTAAAAGCTCAAATTCAACTTTTGCAGATGTGAAAAACTTTTGGTTTTATTTTATTTTATTTACCATTATTTTGTTAGCATATGTAGAGCTGCAAGAAGGCTAAGCTGTTACAAAATGGCTCAATTTAGTGAAGATTTGTGATATCTGACACTTGGGTCAGGGGTCACTCTCCTGGTGAGGGGCGCGATGAAGAAGACTACATTTCTCCTTTCAGTGGGCTGTTTAATATGTCTGTGTAAAGGCACAAGTGAATGAAAAACACAATGAAGCATCAGCGCCTGCGAGTTGATTAATTAGAAAAGGTTAAATGTAGAACTCGGGATACAGAAAAGAATTAGTCACTATGAAACAAATGCAGTCCTTCATGATTGACAGCATTGCTCATGAGGGGGCTTCTGCACAACAGAACAACTGCAGAACAATTAAAGGGTTAGCTCCGTTTTGTATAAACAGTATGCAAAGCTGCTATTTTCTCATGTCTCATATAACATCACGGCTCCTAATCGGAGGTCTGTGTGCTCCACATTTCCTTTCTTACTTTAGATAGCGAACGTAAACATCCAGCTTAGCATCATCGAGCACCTCATACACATGACAAACGCTTCTGTTGTTTTCTAGAGGAGACTCTCACATTACCATGCTTCCCATTCTATCACTCACCCAAGTGGCATTTTCAGATTCTTGGCTCTACATTTCAATATCTGCACAATCCTCTAAGTGAATTCCTGTCATCCTGGCACTATGCATGTCAGTATGTACTGTGGAACTGGAGGCTGGCAACAGATCCCTGCAGAACGAGTGTCACCGAGACAAATCCCACTACATTTATGGTCCTCGGTGAACAGAAGGATTTAAGCTACTAATTACAGAGACTTAAATTCCCTCCACGGCTACGTTTCTGCCACTGCTTTAAAGTCTGCGTGTGCGTGCGAGCCCACGTTGGCTCGAGCCTGAGAGAGTGTGCGCTCTGTGTGTGTTTTGGGTTTGTTTTTTAGGTTAAGTACAAGAAGGCGATAAAGGAAATGTCGCTCTCAGAGGCCCCCGTGGAAACCAACACCCCACACACCTGTGGACTCTGCCAGACCAGATAAACACTTGAATGCATCACATCTCCAATGACACTCGGCTCTGCACCGCTCCACTCTGGGGAGATGGTGCCAATGAAGATTTGCCCATTTTCTTTCACATCCAATGAAGTCACTGTCAAACTCTGGACGAGACGACGCCGTTTCAAGAGGAGGGCTGATAACCTTCGCTGCGAGGCTCACGTGTTTAAAGTCAATCTAAGAGCTTTTTTTTAAAGTTCATAAGATATAATGACAGCACTTCAGTCATACCCTACAGCAATTAATGAGGCTCTTCAGCTCCTGCAATCCTGTCAGCATGTTAATAATCTAACCTGAGGGTATCAGAGTTTCCCACGCCAAATGCTATTTTCTGACTAAAAACAGCTGATGATCTCTTCTGTAAGATGAGAAAAAAACAAAAATGAGTACAATTACTAATCCTCTGGAAGCCCAAATAGCAACAAAAATGCTTTGGTTTCCAGCGTGAGCAAAGGGATTCGAGAAAGTAACACAATTACTATGTCAGCAATCGAGCCTAATGAGCTGACTGACTCGGATTCTCCGTTGTGTTGTCACATCATTGAGTGTAAGGCTGTCAGCTGCAGTGGAAGCGCAGTGTGTTGGTGGCTGGGCGCTACTTTTTCCCCCCCAATAAAAGAAATACTGATGAATCAGAACCCAAATTTCAGCCAGCTCCACATGTACGTGCCACAGATACAGAGATCAGATTACATTCCCCAGCGAAACGAGGAGTTTACGACAACTTTAGATTCTTAAGCAGCAACGGTTTGGGGGGAAAAACAAAAAAAAAAAGTTGTCTGGCAGGTTGGGAATGTGAGACACACACCCTTTAGAGCAGCATCTGTCACTCCGAGGCGGCACACAGCATGTTGGGGTGCGCGTGACAGAACTGCGTTAACAAAGCCATGTGGGAATGAGCGGGGAGCCACAGATAGACGTGAGGAAAGAGGCAGCGTAACAGATGGACAGAACGCAGCGCCGACGGAGAGACAGCCAGACAGTGTGAGAGAGAGCGAGCAAACGAGATATAACAGCAGTAAAGCGTGCGTGCGTTTGTGAGTGTGTGCGTGCGCGACACGCAGCCTGAAATAGAGAGAAGGGTGTTAAGGATGGGGATCAGGGTGGAGTGGGGCGGGTGGTGTGTCATACGTCTGTTCTGGGGTGTGATGTTTGCTTTGCTAGCACATTCTGCCCTGTGTTTAATACCACCCAGCAGTTCCTCCTGCTACAGATACTCCCCAAGAGGGAGGGCTCCATTTCCAATCTGTAGTAGTGTTTATTTCTATTGACCCAGTGACAGCCCAGCTTTCACCGTGCTCGCGCACAAACAGCCACGTGCTAGACTCACGAGGCTGCGCTAATGATCGGTCCGTCCATCAGCGAGGCTGGATGGTACAAACGAGGGCTGGGGATAGATGGCATGCTGCAACTTTATGAGGACAAGATATTGCTGTAAATGAGCGGCCCTGTGGGAGACACGCACAGAGTATAGAGTAACTACGGCAGGTGCACACACGCCACATACACAGCAATCATAAATGTGCTGACAGTCCCTCCAGGACGACGGAGGTATTCACCCTGATATTTAAATAATGGGAGAGACTGTTGGTACAGGAATAGCCCGAAGCGCAGCGAGCCAGAGTCTCGGGCCTTTAAAATTCTCCTTCACAGCTAGAGTCCGTCCCAGATGATGAGTCACGCCCGATGATGAAGATACAGCGCTGTCTTAAATTGGATGTTTCGCTGCCATTACACACACACCTGCCTATAAAAGCATTCCCGCACAAGCCTTATTAATTAGGCAATGTGCTAGAACCTAAATTGGATGGGAGAGAGTTAATACGTTCTTGGTGGGGGAGAATTTTTCTTTCCAGCATTTTTAGGATTCTTTTTGTCTTTTTTCCCCACCTTGATGAAGCAAACTGACTTTCCGGGAAAGAAAGAGGGCTTCCTGGGTATTTTTAGCTTTCCTTCTTAAGGACGTGAACAGGAGAAAACCTAATTGATGTTCCAGGAGAAGAGGTGGAAAAAACCCGCTAGAACAACAGAGCAGAACCCAGAGGAAAGGCAAACACAGGAAAGGAACAATTAGGTTGAGTGTGTATTTCATGTCCTTAAACACTGTGAGTGTGGAGGTGAGTTATGGGGGGATGTAGAGAGGGGTGAGGAAAGGGCCATCTTTAGAAATGAGAGGAAAAGACAAATGTAGCTACACTGGAAACCTACAAGCCTATTGTTGGGATTGATTCTTAGCATTAGTAGGTTGAATTAATCCCAGCGGTTTGAGGGGAATTAGTACTTTGCTACTGTTCGCACACCTCATTAGTGGTCTGAGTGGAATCCAGAGACACCACACAGGCAGCAGCACATCATAAAAAAAGAAGAAAAAAAAATGCAGGGCTTCTCATAACAGAACCCACCAGCTTAAGCATCACAGAAACCAAAAATAGCTTCGGTTTGAGCAAATTAGAGGCATACAGGCCGGGTGTTACTTAAACAGCTGCCGCTACAGTCTTTGACAGGAAAATAAACCCAAACCACGAGGTAATCACCAGTCACTCCGAGCAAGACCGGGAACTAATCTGAATCCAGCACCTCACATTTCCTTATCTCATCTGCCTATTAGGATTTCCACGCAGGTTCAGAGACGATAGTGAGAGATGGCACTTTGTATATTAATCTGACACCTTGATGGATGAAATACTGGTGGGTGACATGCACACACTGCCTCGTTTTGTCTGAGACAGACACTTTCTGATCATCTCCTGTTTGATAAAGCATGCAAGCAAAGGCCAAATCATTCAAGGCGGATAAAAAAAAATTGGGATCAGGTGCATTAGGCAGACATAGAGAAGAGAAATAAAAAGGAAGTGGGGGCCAAGGGTTATTTTTTCTTGAGATTAAGAAATATTGCATATGCCGACACCACTGACAGCAAATTACCCTCTCCGTGTGCATCAGCACAATTCTTTTAGCACAGCATTAATAAGTAAAAGTTTCTAGCGACGTGGAAAGAAAAAAAGGGGAGGGGGGGGGCAGCTGCATGAGTGCGTGTGCAATGCATGTGTGTGTTTTGTGTGAAAGGGGGGTGTGGGTATGACATGATGCAAGGTTTTCTAAGCTGCTTGTTTACTGAGGTCTGAGCACACGGGATGTGTTTTTTGCTTCTGCATGATGAAAACAGCACGAGAGTCGCTCTTCTGTCCGAAAGCGTGCACATGCAGGGACGACTGCAAATATTGCAGCCGACTTGAGTTAGAAACACCCCAACGGTGTATGACTGTCAGCGGCCCGGGCGTGATGATTAGCCCAAGGAACAGAGAGAAAGCTGCTACCTCCACCACTGCACGCCGGCGCTCAGTTAATTAAAACACCGACTTTCAACAAAACGCCACATTATCACAACAGCAAGACACGGAGCTGGAGAAAAACCCCGAGGCAAGCGTGCACGCTTCCTTCCTACGTGCTGTTTTTTCTGTTTTGTTTTTTTTACTTGGTGCGGGAGCGGTGAATTTTCAGACGCCAATCACGCGCCGTGTTTGTATTTGTGTGTGCGTTCTGGGTGTATCCTCTGTGGCCCGTGGCAGCTGTCGCCTGTTCTCTCTCCCCGTCGCATCCTTTTCACGAGTTTCTCTGTTCTCTAAACAAAAACCAACAACGCCATCAAAACAAACAGCTCTCACGGCTACGCGCGCATTTACACACATATAAACACACACGCGCAGTCTTTAGGCTGCGGCATTACTGGAGCTACTGTAACATGCGTGTGACTTTGTGTGTCTGTGTGTGCGAGTGTGTAGGTCAGCTTTGGAAGCGGGACATGGAGAGCCAAGTGAAGGAACAGTGACTTAATTATCTAAATGGCTGCTGCGGAGATTACTGAGGGCAGTGAGCATCCATCTCTTTCAACACCACCAGCTTAGAGTGCACGGCCAAGGAGGGGAGATCAAGAGATATAGACATCAATAAGAGAGACAGACCAGCAATAAGAGAGTGAAAAAAGAGGGCAAGAGAATTAAACGAGAACAAGAGATAGGAGACAATGTGGAGGAGAGCGAGAGGAGTGGCTCCAGTGACAATGATTTACAATGGAGTAGTTTGTAAGCCGACTGGCCCCGCGGATATGTGGCTGCACCCTCAGCTACAGAGAGTTCGCCGGCAGCTGGGATCATGACATCACCTCTGTCGCCATGGCGACGCCTCGCATTTTCGATTTTACTCTTCCCATCATTACCATACAGATGCTTCGGGGCTGGATACTATCTTGACCCTGCCGTGAAGCATCAATGGCTCCATATTTCGCTCTTCCCATCGCTTACATGAGCGCGCATTATTGACTTTTGCGTGGCTAAGCGGTAACCGAGGTCATCCTCAGAGTGGAGGGCCTCGGGTTTGATCTTCCTTGTGCACAAGCGGCGTTTCCTTGAGCAAGTTCTGTTCCAGTGACCCCCTCCAGGTGGTTGATCCCGTAAACACAGAGCATCTAGAGGCTGAAGAGCAAATCATAAAGAAATAAAATGATTAATACTGTCACTGTGCATGTCAGTTACTACACGTTACTGTAATACTACAGACAAAAATCCAACAAATACCACCAGAACATACTTTTCCTTAGAGGAAATTTATTAAAAAGCCTTCGTTAAATTGTTCTCGTTAAGCCTCTTTTCTAGAGGCAATGAGCAGGAAATGACATCTTACACAGCCAACGTTTTCCTTCTTAAAACTTTAGTCCCTGACGGCACGGACAGTGGTAAAGAAAGCTTGTTTATGACAGGGAAACCCACTGGGTTGAATCCACAGACTGTCTGTGGAAAGAGAAAATGAATAACTAACACTGCCTCCAACAAATGCTGTCCATGAGCCACTGAACGTGACATACCGTCCTACAACTTCCCAAATCACACCGAACACTGAATTCCGTCCTTACTTGGACCCATCCCGGCTGAACTGTAGTCATTTTGTTTTTTCTCTTTTTGGTGATTTCCAGAAATTCAAGCCCAGGTTCTTTGGCTGATTGATGCTCTGCTGTTATGCTGGCTTGCTTTCCACCCTAGATGACATTAACAATGTGGTTGTACCATCCAGCTCCCTGGTGAGAACGTGGTGTACTGTTCAGAAGTGGAGACGCAGACACTCAGGCTCCATCCACACTAATACATTTTCATCTTAAGCGGTGTTTTTATGCCAAAGAGGAGGGACAAATAGCTGCCACACACACACATATATGTATATATATATATATATATATATATATATATATATATCACTGATTCAGAACACCATTCGCGGACAGTCTGGATCCCATATGCGTGTCTAACAGGGTTGGGCGATATGTAAAAATTTTGATGACTTTTTGATGGGTGGAGCAATGTAATCATGCACGGACTGATTTGCATGTTTACAACACAGAATAAGTCCAAACATGGACAAACTAATTTCTCAAAAAATTTAGGGCTGTCAGCATTAATGCGGCGTTAATGCGGTCATCACGCGATTAAAATTTTTAATGCGCTCAACCCATCTGGAGCGCAGAATGAACAAACTTTGGACAAACTGCCTGAAATGCGTTGCGTTAGTCGTGATGACGGCACGTTAACGCTGACAGGACTAAAAACAATATAAAGTCACCAATTTGGGATTTCTCTGGCTTTAAACCAGATGAAAGAGGTAAACCTAAGGATGTAACCAAGGCGGTGTGCCACTTGTGCAGACGTATAGTGCGAGCAAAGTACTCAAACATGAATAATTTGCATGAGCATGCACGTGTCCACCATCCGGCTGAGTATGTGACTATCACCAGCTTCTGCAGCTCCATCAACAAGCATTTGGGCGCACTCTGAGGAGGGTCCATTTGCTTGCAGATGAAAGAGGGTGCTGTTAAAACAGCGCTATTATTTTTTTCTGTTGACTCCTTCTATTAGCTCCATCATTATTAGCAAACTCAATTATGGGCAAACAAATAAATAAATCGCCCGTGTAAAAACGATCGCCGATGGGCTCAGCTTATCGTCGACAGTCGATATATTCGTCCAATTGCCCAACCCTAGTGTCTAATGTTCACAACTGCAAATACAGATAAGGGTCCGAGGCACCTGCAAACTCCTCGTTCCCTTTAATAAATGACTAGACTTTTGTCACATGACAGCCATCGAGACTTTCATCCACTTATCCAATTGAGGCTGGAGCTCAAGGCAGGGCACACCCTGGACAGGTTACCAGTTTATACATGAATTATGGCTAAATTAGAATCACTAGTTAACCAAACTCCATATCTCTGAACTGTGGGAGGACAGCATGCAAACTCCAGTGGTGGATTCAAACCCAGGACCTTTGTTGCTATGAGGCAACAGTGCTAACCACTGCACCACCACGCTGCCCCATCGCATGACAGACTCAATTAGCAGGCGAATGAGGGTGCCTGCAACACCATTTCCAAAAAAAGTCTCCTTTTCTGCCAGTTCAAATCAAAATGCAACCCCAGAGTTCTCAAATAAATAAATAAATGGATTTTAAATAAGTTTTAAAATGAAAACATATTAGTTTGGACATGGCCTCAGTCAAACTTCAATCTGGAAAAACCCACAAAAAGAGTCAAATGAAACGAACAGCAGTGTTTTCGGAACTCATGTAATTGCACGCTAATTTGTCTAATTGCAGTAATGGCATCGAAAGCGGATGGACCCAGTTTGCTGAAAATGTGAACGCATGCAAAGATTAATGTTGGGAAACAGGTTTAGATTATTGAGTTGTTCTGTTTATTTAGCGGCATAAACAGGGCCTTTTATAGATTTAAGTCAAAATGGAAGCGTACGGGGGAATATCTAATAAATCAAAGGCTGATGTTTCCTTCTTAGAGAGTCAATTACATTAAAGCTGAAGCAAAACAGAGTTCAGATGTGCTGAGCAACAAATTCCCAACCCAGTCAGCTCCAATACTTTCTATGATGATTAATGACAGAGAAATCAAGGCTAGCAGTATTTACCGCCAAGTGTGTTTCATGTCTTCATTGCTCTTACCTATTAAACGCAGACACGCGTATCAGTGCAGATATACTTATGAATGCAAGACAAGCACAAAACTTCTCTCGCTATAAGTCACACATGCATCATCTGAAACCCAGGTATACGCAAATGTACAGTCAGGACAGCACCCTCTGATTAAGCCAGGCCATCTGCTCGAGTCCCTCATCACCGCTGACGGCTGCTGCCTGTCCAGACCGGCTCCAGGCGAGCCACAAATCCCTCCCCACCGCCACCACCACCCCGTGTTATCCAACGGCATATTAATCTCCTCAAATCTCAACCTTTTCCAAAGGGCAGACCCAACGGTAATCTCAGTGCAGTTGTTCGAGGCAACATCATCTCTGGTCTCAAATACATGATTTTTTCACTTCTGTCTTAGATGACATGAGAAGTGAAAAAGAGGCAAGTATCTTCTTTGCTGCTCGTATGTTTCCCTTTCTCTCCACTTATCTCATGTCTCTAGGTGCTCTCTCTAAAAGCCATTCTCTGTCTCTGTCTATCGTTTCATATCTGTAGGAACACAGTAGCCTTTCAGAGCGCATGGTGAGTGGCGCCACAGCCTGGTCTGGCCCAGAGGAGCGGTTGAAGCGGTGTAGATTAATGGCCTGGGAGACAGCCTAGGCAAGTGGAATGAACAAATAGAGAGGCCACTGAAATGACCATAATGAAAAAAAGGAAGTGAGGCAAAGATAAAGAGAACGTATACTGTAGGAGAGGAAGGGACCTGGGGAATGTGTTCTATCGCTGTACAGTTTTATACCCGTGTCACACTGACAGCAGAGGTTGGATGGAAGTCAAACAATGCCCAGATTTAGTGAGGAGCCTTTGCTTTGGGGAATGGAAACTCTGTAACGTACTTTGACTGAGATTACATTCCGGAACATTTTCCTTTGGCTCGACAAGCGCGAAAAAGATGACAGAGAGAGAGAGGTGAATGGTCAGGTGAGAGACAAGAGCAACTTCAATTAAACTTGATGAAAACAAAAACTTTTCATAGACTAATCATTGGGCAAAATTTAATTGGAAAGGTTTTTATAATAATTAATCAACACAGCAACTTTTTAAGCAAAAAGATAAAGCACTGCTTTTGTCTGATGCCATTTTGACTGAAAGATGTAGCTGTATCACGAACGCTTTCCTACATATTTCAGGATGTCAGTGGGGCAGTTGGAGCTCTTGTTGACAGAGTTGGGACCATAATTGAGGGTGCAGAGAAATTATTTCAGAGAACTGACTTGGAACAGCATCGAGCTGTGTGTCTGATGTAAAATAGGATTATTTTATTATTCTATTCTATTCAGTAGCAGTTTGCGTTTTGAGCTAGAATTGCACCTGTTGCCAAAAGCAGTGGTCTGATTGGCCAGGTCTGTTTAATGGATCTAAAAAAGAATCTACAAAATTGAGCTTGATCCAAAAATAAACAAATGCTGCAAATTTGTCCAAGGAAATTATGCGGTTAGTGTGAACGACTGCATTAAGAGTAGATAAGTCTAAAAAACTGGCACGTATTAAATCCTAAGAACTCACAAATAGTTTGATAACAACTAGTAAATGGACCGCTACATTTATAGTGCTTTTCTACGCAATTCAGTGCATTAAAAGCATTCAGTGTTTTCTTACTACAAGCCCCATTTACTCATTCAGTCACGCATTCATACCAGCACTTTTAACTTAACATTCATACACACTTGCACTCTCATTTATGTTTTGGGGGCAACTCAGACTTCATTATCAGAGATACCTCGACATGTATGATGGTGGAGCCAGGGATTGAACCAACCACTTTTCAATTCATAGGCAAACTTTACCTCCTGAACCAAGAAAGAAATAAAATCAATTGCACAACTCCTCTGTCCTCTGGCATGAAAAACGTTTGGAGTTGTACCTAATAAACTATGCCTGCAGCGTTGTGAGCTAACACTAAGGTCAATAGTATCTTGAGCTAAAAGTCAGCATGCTAACATGCTAATACTGAGCAACATAGCGAGCTAATTTTTAACCGTTAGCATTAAAGATAAAATAGAGCTAAGGACAATACAGGTACGTTTTAGACATACATTTGTTTAAAGAAATACCAAACACAAAAAGAAACTCGGTAAATGTGCAGGATGGAACCTCAAAGCCAAAAGTGGTGGACAAATTTCACCCAACACCATTAGGTGAAGCTTATTAGCATTCATCCTCTGGGACTATTGATGTCTGTGTAAAATTTCAGGGCTATTTGATAGTTGCTAAGCCATTGGGGTTTGGGCCAAACTGATGGAAATACTCTTCAACCTGACAAGTTCATAAGTGTGTAAAACTCATTATATATGGCTCTATAGTTGAGAGGGAGCGAGAGAGCACTGATGAAGTTGTTGGGTAACATCACAGATAGTGGAAGTGAGGTGAGATAAAGAGTAGAGGAAGCAGAGAAGAAGTGAAGAAGAACAGGCAATGACAGAAAAGGAAAATTAGAAAGCCCAGAGTGATGGAAAAAAGGTGGAACAAACACACACACACACACACACACACACACACACACACACACACACACACACACACACACACACGTCCTTCAATCAATATGGTGGGAATGTGGCCCCATGATAAATCACTTTCCTGGCAATAACAGGGAGCAGCCACTATCCCTCTTTTTAATATGTTGCCGGAGTGTCAGTGGGTGATACACAGCAATATATACCGTGGAAGAAGGGAGAGAGAAGACAAGACAGCGGGAGGTAGGGGTGAGGGGATGGGGGGTCTGTGATGTATGGACCTGGACAGTTGGTCTGCACCCAGATAAAAGAAGGGAATCATGATTAGGTTGGGTAAAGTGTCCACGCTGGCCTATCCGCAAACACTCACACACAGACACAAAGAAAAGCTGGAGCTGCTCGGGAGAACGTGTCCTCTCTCTCCCACAACCCCCCCGCCCCCCCTTATCGTATGTCTTTTCACATGAGCTCCCAATGCATCAAAACTTGCCTTCCCCAGAACAAGGATGTACTATAATACAAGAGGGTCAGAAAAAATTTCATTACTCGGAGAAGAACTATCACTCTCCTTTTCTGGTCATATCGCTTAAGGGCGATATTGAAGGCCGGCAACTTTCCCACCACTATCTGCCTGTCACCGTTCAGAGAGCCACCAGATTACAGAATGCCCTGGCATGTTGACCTTCACTTAACTATCTGACCGCAGGGCACATCGTCCACCATGTTTTTTTATTGACTTGATTCCATCTCGTTCAATCCCATCTTTGCCTGCTATGTTTGAGACTGCTTGGCAAATGTTGTTACCGTAAACGAGAGCGGCTTCTCAATTGACATGGGTCCCCTTTAAAGTGGTGCTAAATAAGTAATGGGGCATCTCATCTGCTTTGGCTAGCCAGTAGCTGGATGGGTTACAGTAAAGGGAGATTAATGGAAGAGCAAATGGAGACAAATGTATGAGCTAAATGGAAGTTCCCAACCAACCTATAACACTACCCAGTGACATATAGCATTGATTAGCATTGATGTACAACTGGACAACTGTCAAAGTGTACATTGATTCAGGAGGGTGAAAGATACAGGTAGATGGAGCGACCTTTCACTAATAATCACAGGCCTAATAAATGTTTAACAAATTCCATTGTCTCGGCTAAACCTAAGCCCGAAACAATTTGTAGAAGTGACAATAAAATGAGTAATGTGCATCTGCGGCAGCACTTTCCAGATAAAATGGCCTATCGGTGTAAGGAGCTAAAATGCATGAGCTCTGAAATTCAACACCCCAAACCTGGTAACAGTTTCAACGTGTTCACAAACTACAGCGAGAGGCTGGTTATGTGACTAACTCAGAGGTGAAACGCAACACAGCAACACGTCATCCTTTTTTAGAAGCTGTACATTATATTTGCTCTTTACACTTGTGCATTTGTTTACTATCACCTCGCTACGAGCTGTCGTTTATGGTCACACTGCTCTTTAGGTAATGGTACCGTAAATGTTGGTATTTTTTCCTATATTCAAAAAATAAATAAAACTGGGGCAGGTAAAAGACTTAGAGGCTGTACAGCTTTAATGACAAAAGACTGGGCTGCTTCCTCATGAAGATGAAATTAAAATAAAATAAAAAAAAAAAGTTCATTAAGACAAGTGGAACATATTGAGAGCGTCTTTCCTGAGCAGCATCCTGCCTCTCATCCTTCCAGTTCCTTCTGCCTCGCTTAAACAGTCCTTCAGTTTTTCACGGTTACTACTACAAGCTGTTGTGCTGGCGATTGTGAGCAGATTGCTCTACTGTTTGGTATAAAATAGAAATGTAAACTGAAAAAAAAGGCTCAACTAAAATTTCTCTTTTTTGTCTTGGTAAAGAATTTTCTGTAAATTATCACTGGACCAAACTGACACCCATTATATCCTATAACAACAATATTCAGAGACTGAAACTCCCCACAGAGTAAGATCAGAAACAAAGCTGCATTCTTCCTGCCCTTCCGACAGTGCTGACAACAGACCAAACCGAAGGCAGCACAATCTCTGCTGCAATCAGTTCACATAATTTAATTTTAATTAGCTGACCACAAAGAGCTCTACATTACTACAGAGGCACATGAAGCGTCTCACTCACACAGCCCACTACTTTTTAAACTTGCCACTATGCATTGTCATAATATGTGGGTCAAATGATCTGCATTAAGTATTGTAAAACCAACTTTAAAAAAAAAAAAAAATAGCTACTTGAGGCGAGGTAATTATCTTTTGGATGAGTCACAGTAGATTAAAAATAGCCCGGTAACAGCACTGAATTTTTTTTCACATTCAGCAACCAATTGCAAGTAGTTGCAAAGACCAGCTGGTTTGCCCAGAGATGCAACACCCTGAACTTGTGTGTGAACTGTTGATCGCGAGGTGATTGGTTGCCCTACTGGGCGACCTGACTCCAGACAATCACAGCTGAGACTGACTGCAGTCACTCTCAGACAGATTGGTGAAGGTTTGCAAATAACTACCATCTAATTCATAAAAACGGACAGTCTGTCTGTGCCAATGAGCCCAACCCATCTGAGGTGCTTCTCTTTGCAACAGGCAAATACTTTGCTACTGAATTTTGCATCATTTAAGGCTAAATTGCGGTTGCAGTACTTCAGCATCTAGCAAACACAACAGAAGAGGAATGAGCGCAAAGGGAGTAACAAGTCATTTCAAATGCAACAATTTAACAGCTCAACAAATATCAACAAACACACAAACACACTGTGTGCAGTTAGTCACACAGTGTGTTTGCTAGCTAAAGGTGCAGCTGCTGCATTTCTCAGGGAGAGAAAAGAAAGTGAGATAACTTCACTCAGAGATGGAGAAAGGTGTGACAAAGTCTGTTTAAAGGTAAGGTGTGCTCAGTGACATTTCATAAACTGGAAATGTGATGGCGGCTACACTGGTTAGTTTGCAGAGCTGTTGGACTGGTGCAGAGGGGCTGTGGTGCTCATGGTCAGTGTTAGGTTACATCAAGCGTAGCAGACATCAAATTAAGTTTAAGCTGATGATGCTGATTAGATTTACTCACTGATTTCCACCTTTATACCAGCTTTCTTGTGTCAAGGGGCTGGAAATTAGCCATGAAAGCTTATGTAACATGCTTTTATATTATTACATTTAGTTGGCTAAATCCACAGAAAGCACCCCCAAAGGTCAGCTGATTGCAGCCTGTACGCAACGACCACTTTCTCTCACAGTAGAAAGTATTGTTACTTATTTTTGACTCACTCTTTTCCCCACGCTGCACCACCACACCTCCTGAATCCCATTTTAAACTCCTGGCTTTGCTTTTCCTGTTTAAGTGTCAAGGCAAAGTCATCCATCTACAATGTAGAAAACAGAGCTGTTATTTTTTTCATTCCCTTTGTTTTCCCCTACTTGTGTTCTACACAAAAAAAGTTCAAGCTGACTTTCTTAAGAATTAGAGTTTAAGTTGAAATAAAGTTTGCATTCCCTTGAATTAACGTTATTTTATTATGATATTGACATGACCTGAGTTTCAGTTATCTTAGCAAAACTAGCTGTTAGAAATGCCTTCTGAAGAGCTACGTGTTAATTTTAATTTTGTCGAGTGCATTACAGTCTTCTATTTAAGCGACAAATGTATATTGTTTTGCTCACTCTGGTAATAGGAATCTATTCTGTTTACATGCTGATTTAAACAGAATATTTGATCTGCAGTCAGATCACCATCTGCAGCAACTAAATAACTATCTATGGAGGAATTTTGTAAATTTCTGTTTTACAGCTATGAGATTCATGCTAGGCACTGAATCAAGTAATTAATCTAAATTTGTGTTTTTGGGGAGAATTGTGAATTTTTGTGCATGTAAGGCAACAAATTTGAAATTTTTACCAATTTACCCGAGTTAATCTCTGAATTATCAGAAACTGATTTTATTTAATTGCTAATTTGACCCCATTCAATCGCAAACTAACAACCAACCAAAGTCACTTTGAAGATGGCAGCTGACTGCAGACCCGGTCCCTATCTTCAAAGAAACCATTTCACAGGTAATGAGACCAAAAGTTAGTTTGACTAGTGTGACCGTCCCATCACTTATTCTCCCTTTTGGTTGGTTTGGAATTGCTCTGTTAAATGTGATGTTGTAGTATACACAAACATCAGAATACTGATAATTTCATGTCCTGCACACTTTTGGTGTTCTCATCGACTGGGTTCCTGTCGCACTTTTAGGGACCAACTATTTCTGCTGAGTCAGAACATTTTCTTTAAATGTGGAACGGGCAACCAGAATTGCGACGGTCACTGAGTCAGATCAGGAGCTAATAAAGGTTTCCACCAGATCTCCTTCCACCAAGCCCGAACCACCTCCTCAGTGTTTGGTTCCACATCTTTGGCTTTTAATATGCCGTTTGCACAGCTTACAAAATTCACACAGTCTAAAATAAAATTACACACACACACACACACACACACACACACACACACACACACACACACACACACACACACACACACACACACACACACACACACACACACACACACACACACACACACACACGTCAGTTCTGAGACTGCTACTTTCTGCAAGGTGAATATAGCTACACTCACACAATGGAAAAGTGGAATTAGTTTGCGACTACAGCTGAAACGGTTGATGACTTGTCACCACCTCACACACACACACAGACAGACACACACACAGACTAAAACTGCACTTACCTCTCCTTTGTTCTTACACTTTTACTGCTCCTATGACAGTTCAGCTGACAGGCCGGCCGAATGCACTACAATCCCTGCGACGATCACTTCACTTAATTTAATCTTAATTAGTTGACCAGAAAGAGCTGCACATTACTACTAATGCAGATGAGGCGTCTCACTCTCACTCAATCGAGTTCCCCCCGTAAAAGACACTTTAATGTTGCTCAAATTCCACAGTATACATTTTAATAATATGTGGGGCCTAATGATCTGCATTAAGCCTTAGCCTGTGACATCCCGATGACACATGGCAAGGCTAACCACTTTGCTTCCCTGTTTTTTTTCACCCTCAAATGAGAGGCTTATCTTCTGATTGGCATCAAAGAAATTGCCACGCACTACACCGGATCAGTCAGAGCTCTTTTGCAGGCTTTTAACCAGCCACTTCTCATTTTCAATGCGCAGTGTGAACTATCTGGATCTTGCCTTTTCATACTTCAAGGCTAAAATATTAGCTATAGTATAGTTATAGAGTGATCCACAATTCCCCCAGGTCCCTTTATTTAGGAATGTGCTTAAATCAGATGGGTAGAAACAGTTTTGAATTCTGTATAATAACCGCCCCCACTCCCACACACACAGTCCCACACACACACACACACACACCCACCAGCTCCTACACTGGGACTTTGTAACCACTGAAGATAATGGATCTCTCCACGGGCACACATGTGCATAAATAAAACAAGCCGAAATACTCGCCTGCTACTAACTGCGCTTTTCACCTAGAATGGAGGGGGGGGGATGTCAACGCTAATGGAAGGCACGCTAAGCAAACGTGGGGCAATTCAGCGGCCTTTTGACCCACGGTGCCAATAAACACGCCTGCACATGTAGAGACCAAATCCAGAGAGAAACTTGCATCCAGAGAGGAATAAATATGTGGATAACATTTCCTGTACTCAGCAGTGTCAGTTTAAAAAAAAAAAAGCTGTGAAATGCAGAATTCGATATGCTGTTCGGGTCAGCCCCAGGTTCTGAGAGAGACGTGGAAAAGCAGATGAGCCAGAAATGGAGGAGGATAGTGTATGTTTGTGTACAGCAATATATCAGTCACCACTGTGAATCCACACCGTGCGGATGGACCCGAGCTGTGACAGCAGGAGCACGGGAAAAACACTAAATGCGTGAAAGATGTGCCCACAGCTCGTGTGGTCGTCCGCACTGGAGCGCAATGTTAAGGGTGCTGGAAGACAGATGTGTGACTTTTTTTTTTATTTTTTTATTCAGGGGTTATCAATAAGAAGGTTAAAAAAAAAACCTCACCACAAACAAAAACAACAACAACAACAAAGAGAGATGACACGGAGGAAGGGGAAAAGTGGCGAGGGAAGGCTTCAGAGCAATAATTTACAGGTATTGTAAAAGCAGGGCTGGCGGGGACGTCAGTAAAACAAAAATGCCAAACCGCTCTCCGGAGGGAGTGCAGTTTTATAAATTTCCACAGACATTTTTCATCAGAGGAGAGTGGAACACTTTCTCAAGTAGTCCCTCCAGAACATTCAAGCAGGGCAAAGTGCTTTCTTTGGAGCCATTCTTTAATTGCCCTGTAAAAGTCAAATATGAAAAAAAATGACAAGGAGTGGTGATGGAAACATTTAAACAGGAAAAAAAGACACAATGACTGATGATATGTTAAAGACTGATAAAATTTTGCATCTTTCCTTCGTGTTTTGTTTTTTTCTGCAGCTGGCTCAGTCGCCACGCCTCCACGCCTCGCTCCCTGTGAAGCCCGAGCACAGAGCGACGGGGTTAGCGGGTTGCTCTTTCATGCGCTCCCTCAGGCCCCTTCACTTTGATAAAGGTTGCATACCTCCGGGCATTTTTGAGAACATTTCCCGCTCTCTCCTGACACTTCCACCTTCCAAACCCCTGTCCCCCCTCTCCCCACCCTCTCAGCACGCCCTTTCCCTCCGGCGCGGAGCAGTTTACCGACCGTGACACAGCGTGCAGGCTGGATAATCCCAGCGAGACCGAAGCACCATTAGGAAAAGGAGGCCGCTAAAATGCCAAACCACATTACCGACACCCCCCCCCCCACACACACACACACACACTCCTCCTCTTCCTGCTTCATTGCTACTGGGTTTCCTCGCTGTCTCTTTCACAGAGGGCACCTGGTACCGCATCTCTTTATTAATGCATGGAGGCAGGGGTGGAGGGAGGAGGGTCTCCCGCACACATTCGCATAACTTCTCATTCCCTCACGCAGTCACTTATCTATGGTGAAAAGCATGACTATATATTGCGGCTGCCCTCTGACATCGGGGTCGGGGAGGGTGGAAAAACTAAGCGTGTTGTTGTGCATGCGTGCACGCAGGTCCTCAAAGCAAACAGTCGAGTTTAAAGCTAATAATGCAGCATAATGAGGCTACCTAGACACACAGCCTGCAAGGTTAATGGAACACCTGTATGCACGCTGTGTGAGAAACACACAGAGGAATCGTGTGTAAATCGGTGGAAGCCTTTGTGTGTGTGGGTTTTTTGCAGACTCATGTGGCTGGTGCATGTGACTGTGTGTGTGTACATTATTCACTGGAAGTGCTGTTGAGCTCTGAGACACGGTAGCTCAAAAGAAAATGGTAAAAAGAGATGCCACAGCTCATATCTGTCTGCATCACAGAGAGGAGGGGGGAGGGGGCGTGCTCCTGGGGGCGTGCCTGCATACTGTAAGACCTTGAAGGTGAGGCGAATCAGAGAGGTACACTTTTTTTTTTTTTTAACCGTGAAAAAGAATTCGCTTGACTTGTCATGAGACAAAATAAAACATTTAACTCGCTGACACGGCAGGTTCCAAATTTGGCGTTTATGAAATCGACTGGACTTTTTTCCCGATCTCTAAACAAATATCCAAATCTGATCAAACAAGTCGTTATGTTGACAGCTTTCAATTCCATTCAATGTCACCAGCGTCTGCAGGCAGCCTCTGAAGGAGGAGAAAGCGGGCAGCTAAATTATGCAAATGTCTGTCAGTTTAACGAATCAGAGGCAGAGAATTAGCAGGCTGTTAGTCTCTCTTAGACCCGCAAATGCCGCTAATACAGATGAAGGGGCTGGAGCCTGATTTCATTATCGCTACTCTGGGAAAAAAAAGAAGAAAAAAAAAAGGAAGAGAGGAAGGCGGAAGGAAAAAGGGAGAGAGGGAATGAGAAAGAGAGAGAGAGAAATCGGAAGATGGAGACAAATGTATGTGAAAACACGGGGCCTCTATTCAGAGCTCTATCAACTCCAAATATCAAATTAGCCAAATGAATGGTACAAGATAAAGGACAGCACACAGGGAGGAGAGAGAGCACGGACAGGCGGGCAAGTGAAAGGAGCAGAGAGGGGAGGAGAGAGAGAAGCTTCCAGGGCGTGTTGAGAATGGGAGGGATAGGAGAGCATTTCAATAATCGATAGAGCGTGACGTGAAGAGTGAGACACGGGCAAAGAGGGAGAGAGAGACAGAGGAGCAGGATATCACAGTTCATTAGTCATAGCTGGTGACAACTAGAGACTGTAGCAAGAAGATTGTCACTGGGTCTTAATCAGATGAGAAACGATGGGACGCCAGTCGTTAATTCCAACGGCATTATACCGTCTATTGTCTGCTTCTGAAGGGGCTTATCGCAATCTCTATACCTCCGACTGCTGCTGCTCCTCCTGTTTCTGCGCCAGCAAACAAGCTGCCAGCAAACTCACCAGGGAAACTCTAAAGAGCGGGGGAGAAACTAAACTCTCCCTTTTTGCAAAGTCTCATTGTCTCTCATGCTTTTCTCTCTCTCTCACCCGCTGTCTCCCTCTCTGCTAACACAGGAGAGAGAAAAATATGTAACGCTGCAGTCGCCCACAGAGCTGCATACTGTAAAATAAAAAAAAAGAGAGAAAAGAAAGTACTTTTTTTTTTCCAAAGTTCAAAAGTTGCTGTTCAGACTTTCTTTAAAGTGGAAAATAGCTGCACTTTGACTGATAGGTTAGTTCTGTTATCTGGTTAAAGGAACTCAGGAAAAGTTAAGCAAACTTAAGATTAAGTGGAATGCTTTGCTTTTTAAAGATTTTCTCCGTTTAAAGAGTTCAAGTCTTCAATTTGGGTGAAGAACAAGCAGCTGAAGCCATTCTGTACAAGAATTAGCACAAAGCCGACCTGTCAGGCTGCTCCTGCTGAGGAAATTTACAATATATGAACCACTGTAGGTCTGTGGGGGTTGAGACTGAACTCAGTGCTAGCCTTTGTCGTGGCTAGAATCGCTTTATTTATTATGAAAAGAAACAGTCGCTTAATTGAAGGTGTTATAAAAGAACGCAGCGAGCTCCCATTACTTTTTCTGAAATCCATTAAAAAAAGAAAAGAAGAAAAAATAGAATCCAGGGTGTTTTAACTCTAACAGCGCCCCAGGGGACGGCTACACCTATATACTACATTTGTTCTTTATGAACTTCATTTTAAAAGTCAACTCTCACATATTCATCCCATCAAACCGTCTCGAAATCTACAAAAAAAGCAAATTAACGATAAGTTTCAAAAGCATTCACGTATTCCAAAAAGTAAGCCCGAAAAGATGAGTTGGTTCGACAAAATCTCAGATTTTTTTTTTCTTAAGAGTGCACAGAAGCTTCTCTAAGGCATGAACCAGGAAATCAATTCTCTCTTTTTAAGCTACCCATTAAAAGGCGCCAAGGAGAGTTAAAGCACTAGCTCAAGACACACCATTACCATATATTATATATTCTGTTCCGAGGAAAATCGTAAAGATCACACACCATTAGACTGCTCGCAGAAAAGTTTTAAGCACAAAGTTCAATTTCATGCAAACTATATACTAACGCACTTACACACACACACAACAAAAAAAGAAAAAAAGACGGAGAAAGATAACAGAATGTCATATTCCCTCTTTCTTTACTCTGTTTGTACATAGACAAATAAATACTGCAGCATCCTCCTTAAAATGCACATCTCCTCCATGTTTTCCTCTCTTAGGGTCTGTTCCTGTCAGAACCATGGCCCAAAACTCTCAGTCAGCCGGCTCAGCTGGGGACGGCCCTCGCCGACTCAAACAACTTCCCTGCCTGGCTGCAAATCTGTTTACTGGATTTGTACCACTATGCTGCACTGCCTGCCTCATTCACCGCAGCTGAGCAAAACCTACAGCGGTCGTGCGTTGACTGCTACGTGAACGCTGTAAGTGCTGGAGTGCATTCTCCTGTGCGCTTCGTTACAGGCGGGGTGGCGGGGAAGGGGCACAGATGAAAAAGGACTCATTTTGGAGCCAAAAAAAGGCGGGTCATGTGAGGTTAGACATCTCTCTCTCTCTCTGGTGCTTGTTTCAGCTTTCTTTTGCTGATTGAGGGTAGAGCTGAAGCCAACTTGCTATCATCGGCTATCAGACATATTTATTTATGTTGCATTTTCAAATACTCAAAGATAATACCAGTATAAGACCAACACAAGTGACCTCTGCTGTATCATTTTTGCATTCTGATGAGATGAAGAAATAAGGCTTCACATGCAGCTTGGTCCGGGTTAAGCTGCTCCAGCTGGCACACGCTTGTGCTTCCAAAACCCTTGCTGGATCTGCCCGCCATCATAAAATCATCATTAGGCCAGACTTACTGAAACATGCCAGTTCTGATACGTTGCACACGGCTTACATCTTTTTTAAGTGTTTACACCGCGGTTATCGATGAGCCGCCGCGTGCAAACGGCTGGAAACTTTACACTAGAATTTCTGCTAATCCGCTTGAGCAAAAATGTGATCGTACCAGTGACTTCAGAGGTTTTAGTTTGAAAGTCGCTGAGTAACTGTTCAGGTTAAATTATTTAGACCCAGCAGCTTCTGTAAGACCGAACGAGGCAGTCTGTTCCTCTCTTGCCAAAACAATAATGGACTAATCCTGGATGCTTTTCCTTTTATGAGAGTAACACCTGTGATTGTCTGGCAAATGAGAATTTGGTCTGACGAGAGCATATTGACTGATGAATTGACCAGTCGACCCCCAGACTAAAGCCCCAGTATACAGAGCCTGCAGTTTTTGGTTGACTCACTTCCTCCCGATCGATCGCTCCGGCACCGATGCAGTTGTTTGTGTTTGGCATGCGCTGCCTGTAATGTATTTGAGCTTTCTGTTGACACGCGATATCGTTCTCCAAACTGTTCTGACCGATACATCCGAGTTACCAGCATGTGTTCACGTTAGCTTGTGTCTACATAAGAAAATTGCCGACTGTCATCTACATGTGAGCTTTTCTGTCTGTGCGAGACGGGTGAGAGACAGTGTGAGACTGTGTGACTTAATGTGACAAAGCAATTCTGCGCTCGGCCGTGCGTGTCTACGAAACACTGCAGAACTCTGGCTGCAATTCGATGTGTGTGTGTGTGCGCGCTTTCGCTGCCAGCGTCTCCAAGTGCGCGCGTACGCTACGGTTTGTGTGAAACACTACGAAAAAGTGTGACGGGTTGTGACAAAGTGACTCTGTGTGTGTGTGTGTGTGTGTGTGTGTGTGTGTGTGTGTGTGTGTGTGTGTGTGTGTGTGTGTGTGTGTGTGTGTGTGTGTGTGTGTGTGTGTGTGTGTGCAGAAAGAAGTTTGTCAATGAGTTAGAAAGCGAGAGAGAGAGCGGGAGAGCTTCTGCATCAGTTATTTGTCAGTGCCGGTGTTACACTTGGCTGAAAAGACCAGTCAGGAGGGACCAGAGTACCTCCTCCCTAATGACACACTTTTCTCTGTGCACTCTGACTGACCTCGCCACACACCGAGACAAGGACACAAACACACACAAACACAGTAGAAAGGTGGAAACAATGACACAGTATTGGAAACCTGTGTATTTCAACATTACGATAAAAAGGATGAATGAGCGCGTGCGCAAGGGCATGCACAAAAATACATACTGTACGTATAGCAGTGCAGGACTGTGTCCAAAGCTACTGCAGCTACTGTATATATATATTTAAGTGAAGCTCGGCCCTGGTTGGATTCACAGTGAGCAATGGTGTTCAACAAACCATTATGAGGCGCCACAGCTGTGGACCTCTCGCGTGCATATTGTGTGGGTGTGTATTCGGCGTTGTGTAAAACCAGCCCACTCATTAGCAACTCCTCTCATTCTTCCGATAGCCCCTCTCTCGTGTCCTTTACAGAACTAATTTTCTCTTTCATGCTTTCGCTCCTCTTTATCGATAATACAAAAAAAAAAAAAAGAAAAGAAGTGGATGTATGCCTCAGCAATTACTCCGCACAGGGATTCTGGAGTCCAACGCCAGACTGTATACTCAGCACAGAAAAAGAAATCCGCTGTGAGAGGATATTTTCATTTTATTTCATCTTTGGTCAGTACCAACGTGTATTGAAGTCATGGCTGAATTCTTTCTCATTTCAAATTCTATACAAGGGTTTTATGATGTCGAAGGACTGGACTTTAAATGGTTCACAATTGACACTGACTTTGAACTCGGCTGAGGTCTGGAAAATTGGGCCCGTCTCCAGGTTAAAAACGGGATCCTCGTGTCTGCTTCATGCAATATGTAGTGTGGCCTGCACACTACGTATCACTGGCTGCTCCAAAGCTGGAAGAATTTACAAAGAGCTCATAGTGGAGATCATGAAAGAGCACAAAAAAAGACTTTTCTCACCTGTTTTGTAGAAAGGAACGAGTCCGTATTAAAAACAAGCTTGCAACAGAGGCAGGATTGTTTTATTTCTTCGTTTCTGTTTGATTAGAATAGGTGGTTAATATAAAAGCCTCACTATGACAACCTTGCATTCGCCATCAATACAAAGCGCTTACTTTAATTTATACCATAGCAAAACAATTACATACTTGCAATAGGTTTAATATATTTCACTAAATTGAACACTACTGCAGTGAGCTTGAAATTAGACTTTAAATAAAAACTCATAAATGGCATTAGTTTATTGTTAAATCAAACAATAACAGCACATATATGCCAGTATTGGCTGTAATTGTTATTAATCTCTGGCTCTCTTCCTTTTATCCTGTCTTCCTTCTCTCACCCCAACTGTTCACGGCAGATGGCCCCGCCCCTTCCTGAGCCTGGTTCTGCTGGAGGTTTCTTCCTGTTAAAAGGAGTTTTTCCTTCCCACTGTCGCCAAAGTGCTTGCTCATAGGGGGTCACATGAGTGTTGGGTTTTTCCTCTTTATGTATTATTGTATTAGTATTGTATTACCTTACAATACAAAGCGCCTTGAGGTGACGGTTGTTGTGATTTGGCGCTGTATAAATAAAACTGAGCTGAATTAATGTGTTACGCAGAGTTACTGTATTCAAATCACATGTTTTGGTGTGATTTTGGTGACAGTAAAGCAGCTCATTACTACACCAAATTCAATAACAACATCCATCCATCCGCTTACCCTTATCAGGGTTGCGGCGGTGTCGGAGCCTATCCCAGCCACCATAGGCCGAGAGGCGGGGCACACCCTGGACAGGTCGCAATAACAACATCTGGTTACAATTAAGTTGTTACTTGCATTACAAAGGTCCTTTAATTATCTACACAGGGGGCAGAGAAAAAAATAGAGGCTCCAGTCACGGACAGCATGGCTACAATCAGCTGTTTACCTCCAGCTGTTTCTAAGGTAGATTCACTGAGGCGATCACTTTCAAGTCTGCAGAGTCCTAAAAGCACCTTGTATCCTACACCACTTTGCTGAATGAGCCAAACCTAGTTACAGTTGCTCAACTGTGATTGGAAAGTCTGTTTGTTGCAGGTTTTCAGTAAATGTCTTTTGCATTCATTTCCTCTCCGGTTTCTTTGTTCTATGACTCTGTGGGGGGGTAGAACAGGGGCATCGCGGTCCACTCAGGTGAGCGATGAAGCCGTTTACCATCTTTCCTGAGAGGTTAACAGAGTGGCCATTACACTTTACAAATCGTGGATAAAACATTTTAATGTGAACACACTCCTGGCGGGGTAACTGCAGCAATCACACCGAAGCATCATAAAAAAACTGAAAAATAAATTAAAAAATAACATAACAATAATAATATTAATAGATTCAGCACTTTGTTTGTTTGTATCATTTCCTCCCACTGTTCAAAGTTATCTGTTAGGCAAATCCATCGACATCAGCAGCTTTGAAATTGGTTTTATCTCCAAAATGACTAATGTGCATGTGGATGAGAGAGCCTGTACAATCAGGAGTGAATGTTAAATGTATTAATATATGCGCCAAACAAACTCTGCCACAAAAAAGAAGGGGGAGATTGAGCTGGTTACGTTTTCCCCGAGAGCAGAATGCAATTATGAAAAGCGTGTAGGACAAAGTAAATAAAGCAGGAAGAGTGTGTGTGCTTGACAAGATGAATAATTTCCTTCCCAACTTCGCCGGACTTCACTTAATGCCGTTCTTATTTCTAGAGCGGGTTTCATTCTGTTGAGATACAACTCGTGGCCACGGCTGAAAAGGTCACCCTCAATGCCACAGTGGAGTCTAATTACCATGTATTAAATGGCTCGACCCCACTTCATTTGCATCCGGCCCTGCCATTCTTCCCTCAGAAGTTGTTTGGGGCAAAGATCACTTTTGGCAATGCACACGCGGCGCTCCGGTGGGAACTCTGTGGAGCTCAGGAGAGAATTAGTAACCGCCGCTTCCTCACGGTGCAGATGTGCTGCATTCTGATTTATGCTTTTTTTTTTTTTCCAAATAATCCATAATGTTTGCATGATCTACAGCCAAAAATGATTTGACACATGCTGTTTTTCATTCAGCCCAAAAATCACAATTTTAAGTTTATTTTAAACCTAACTTTAGTATTTACTTTTAAGGGAACAAAATTCTAGTTTGTACATTAAACATTATGTAGGAGGTCAAATAAAATCAGACATGAATAGCTTGAGTTTATTAAATTATTATTAAATCTATTATATTGCAGTATATGTCTAACTAAGCAGCTCGTTCTCTTTTCTTTAGAGATGTAACAAATTTGGGGGTCAAAGGTGGTCAGACGTCAAATTTGACATGATATTTGAAATCTTTATACTTTACTTTCCATATGTTGACAATGCACACCACACTTGTAAGAATCACAGCTTTCAAATTCTAAGACTTTCTGTCAGTTACCCACCAATAAATCATTAAGCCGACCTTGAAGAACTTGGTGGATGTAAATCAAATATTCATTCAAAACTTTTAGAGCTACCGTGTTTACAGACAGAATAACACATCAGTGATTAAAAGGAATAACCATAACCATCTGCCAAATAAAAAAAAATGTCACAACCAGTATTTATTCTTCAACTTCATACAAAGTATATAAAAAGGCAAACATTGGCCACATCGGTGTGACAGCTCTCTTATGCACACTTGCATTCAGAGTTTCAAGGTAGGTGGCAGGTAGGTTGGTGTGAGTTCTTCAGTGAATTCATGCAATCACAGACTGATTCATCATGCAGAGCAAAGCTCTTACATGACACCTTTTTGTTGAAGATGGTCCTTTATTACTCTGGCTTTATGTTTGGGGTTGTTGTCATGTTGAAAACTGAATAGGGGTCCAATTAAAACACCCTGAACTGAAAGAGTGACTGCATTTCTAGTGTGAGTCGAAAGCTTTTTTCCACAGTACCGCACTTAACGGATGATATATGATTTCTATCCACTTGACTTCATACCACAGATTCTTTCAGTCTGAATCTCACCATCCAAGCGTAGGGAGAGCATGTGGTAAGCTCGGTTCTCACTCTGTCTGAGTCAGCTCAGTGTGAACTGAGGATGTCAGTCAAAATAGTGAATATGCTCATAATAGCTGAGCTAACCCGTCATTTAATTATAATGCACACCTCGCCGTCACCTAAGAGCTACATACACCGGTAATCCCTCCCGAGGATGCTTAATACAAGGAAGAGACACAAGGAAGACGGCCAATCAACAGACAGATCAGGTGTGTGATTGATCCGTTTTTCCAAACATCAGCTACTAAAGCCGCAATTATTTATTCAACCAATTATGCCCAACCTGCTGAGACAGGTCTAAACAGGCTGAGGGGTGGAGCCACTGGAACGAAGCGAAGGTGGAAGTGGGGTTAGCTGGTATAATAAAGTGCACATTCACACAGCACATTGCATAGCCAAGAGCCACATTCAGGGCAATAATGCAATAATGAGGAAATTCAATCAGCAGTGCAGGCAGTGTCTG
Source organism: Oreochromis aureus (assembly GCF_013358895.1). Classification (NCBI taxonomy): domain Eukaryota; kingdom Metazoa; phylum Chordata; class Actinopteri; order Cichliformes; family Cichlidae; genus Oreochromis; species Oreochromis aureus. Next base: position 4,102,762 of record NC_052956.1, read on the forward strand.
GACTACATGACTGCTGAATTCATCTGAGAGGTGTACGGGAGCACTGCGGTGACACGCTTTCCCCATTTATTACTGTAAATGTTAAGTGTTTACTACAGCCCGCGAAAGAAATCAAAACTGAGCTCAGGAGTGAAGTAAATATAAATTTAAAAGTATCGATTAATGCAGCCCACAACACACAGCTCTGCGGAGGCCACTTTAGTGTCTCTTATTGTTCGGGGTGTCGAAAATGGGCTTTGAGCGAAAACTCAGGGGCTGCCGCTGAAAGCTGAAGCTCGCCGAGTGGAAATTAGAAGGGTTCCCTTTTTAAAAATCCCCAGAACCGCCGAAGCCAAATGAAAGTACACACACTGTTCCACGTTATTACTTGTCACAAGGAAGCAATAAGCGGGAGAGATTTACAATAGGCAGAATAATACCTGCTAATATACTTGCGTTCCACCGGGCCTTTAGTTTTGGAAATCTTCTTATAAAGAGTCTCTACATTTCCAAATGACTGCAGTATGAGCAGTTAATGGACAATATTGGATTTAATCAACCATGGAGCACAAGTCTGGATGAAACTAACAAGCGAGAGAGATGTACAAGTTTAAACTCTTGCATCCTGTTAGTTAGTTTTGATTTAATGATACCCCCCCTCAGATCTGAAGCCCCCACGCCTGAAATCAAAGAGCATAATTCTCTGGCAGGCCGGCGCTGATTGGAAAAACGCATAGGGGCCGTTAGGCTACACTCGCAGGTTGGATATCCTCAGGCTATTCCACTTTTTCCTTTTTTCTTCTTCTAAATAGCTTCTTATGGTCATTTCTCTAAATGACAGTGAAGTATTATCATGGACCCAGGGATTGACGTTACCTCTAGATACCCAGCCCTATCAGCCTTTTCCAGTTATATAGCCCGGTTCTCGAGCGTATTCCTAGGAAACGTGTGTTTTTCCCAGGCTGAAGTTGAACTCGTGCAACATAGTGACATTTAAAAGCTGCACATCTTAGCATTGCTTTGCCTGCTCATTAGTTTCCTCCACAGTTTACATGCATAAGCAAAAAAAAAAGTCCTAAAATAGTGGAAAATGCTTCCATTTTTCTTGTTGAGCCGCAAAGGGATTTCTGTGTTAATTAGAGCCGTTATGGTGGCGGCTCTGAAGCTGGACGGCGACTATTGTTGCTGCTCTGTGGCCGCAGAGATGGAAAACGGAAAAAAAAAAAAAGTGCATTTTTGTGTAGCACACAGGAGAGAGAGAGCGAGAGAGAGCGAGAGAAGGGAAAAGAAAAAAAAGTCTGATGAAAGGTGGTTTTCAGTGTCCATTATTTTTGTTACAGTTTATGAATATCTCAGGAGATGAAAGAAATAAGGCCTGAGGGAGCAGCAGATGGAAAAGCTCCATCACATCTCGAGAGGTACAAACACGACTCTCTTTCTCTCTCTCACACACACACAGTGAAGTACACAAGTCATGCATAGGTGGAGATGCACACGGGGATTTTCAATTTGTAATCAGACCCAGCGTGGCGAACTCTCAACATTCGCCTTCGCTGTCCTCCTGTATTTGGCATCAAAGTTCCGCTCTGCCATAAAAGCCAAATTCTCTATGACATAGTGGAGATTACTCTGTCGAAAATGCAATCAGCCAAAGCCGCCTCAAGTGCTGATGAATTACCGTGGCTTAGGAGAAGACAATGACTTGTCAGTTTTGCGCCGATTGGCTACGATGAGGGACACGCACATAAAGGGAAAAAGTCACAGTGCGAGCCCGCGACCTGAAAATCGTGACAGATCGGCATTCTTGAATCTTTAACTCCAGATCTGTCCGTGCACGTACCAAATAATGAATCCAGAAACATCCTGCTCCGTAGCTGTTTCAGATACCGACAGCAGTACTCTTATGTTGTTCTAATTTCATCTAAAAAATAATTTTATGTGAAACTTACGTCCTTTATTTCCTTCCTGTCGCAAACTGCATAACTTTTTTCCTGTGCTTCTCTCATGTCCCCCCCCCTCAAAAAACCCCATGTCTTATGCTGATATCAGAATTGTTGATACATTGAATCTAGTGAAGTATATATTAATCTTTTCGTGTCATTGTCAAAGTCATATAAAACTATAGTATTGAGAAAATAATTTTTTTTAAAGATCTCAAACAAAAGAAGTGCTTATCTCTCCCAATCACTAACATATTGCTTTAAAGTTTGGAGATGATCCAGTGGAAACTAAAGCTTTACACTAATTCATGTGAGCCTGACCTTTGACACATGACCTTAAAGTGTTGCATTTTATTATGTTTACCTTTTCGAGCAGAAATGACTAAAATCGTCGGCTTCTATAAACTGTAAAAACTTCAGATTTTAAAATATACTCATGCAGTGTGTGATTTTGATTATGCGTGCTAACAATGAAGGTCAGGGTCAAATGCTTAGCCAACCCAGGTACTCATGTCCCCCATGGCCCAGTGTACTGTTGTGAAGTTTGAAGACGATCGATTAAATAAATAAAGTTCTTACCGACTTTCACATTGGATGTGACCTCGACCCGATTTTCACCAAATTTAAATCAGCTTGAGCTCTTTGGTATCTACAACCACACAAAATTTGAAAATGATAACTTGAAAAAAGTGGATGCTAGTCTGCTAACAAACAGACAGACAAACGGCACAGATTACAGGAAGAAAAATAAGCATTACATACGCAGAGGTGATATCAAAATGTTTGTTTAGAAGTTTTGCATAAACTGTCTGTTGCTTTGATGCAACATGCTGTTTTTTTTAGTCTTTCTGCACATTTATTCATACAGGATGATATGAAATGGTGATAAAATTCCCTTTAAACTCTGCTTTCACCACGGTGAGTGTTACTTTTCAAACTCAGCTTTCACCCTTCGCCGCTGCATTGAATAGGAGCTAATTTGCTTGAGGAAACGGCTCGAGTGATCATAAAAATCATTTTACTTCAGGCGTGCTCGTGTAAGAAGTTGATTGCAAATAAAGGGATATGATCACAGTGCTGACAGGATCGGGCTCGAAGTCATTTTAAAGTCAAAATAAAACACAAGTCCCAGCCAATCAAAAAAAACCATCAAACGCACACAGTCACCGGCAGCATATTTTCTATACAAGAAAAACAAGAATACCCATCATTCTGTCACCCGTCGTTATTAACCTTTTCACTCGTCCTCCGTCGTCCCAGCTTCCTTAGTCACCTTTAATAAGGTTGCGGCAGAGGAAGATAATTGTGCAGTCGCCCACACAGGAGGCCACTTGAAGACAGAAACAGAAGGGACCACGAGAAAACACTGCGGGCCAACTTTTCCTGAGTCAGTCGAGCCGGTCTGAATTATGAAACCCCTGAACCGCTGCTGGATCAGCTGTGAGTGCCGTTTACTTCCTACGCCGCGCCGTCAATAGCAGGTCATGGCTTTTTACAGACTATAGCGAGCATATTACGGATGTTTTCTGAAAATGGCAGATTGCACTAACAGGAAATTGCTCCTCGACTGTGAAGCGCAGCAAGCTTACTGCAATGTCTGTTTTCTGTTAATGTCCTGCAACTTAATATTAAGAAGAATGTGATTTTCACAGGAAAGCAGTGACCCGCGATTTACAGCACATCTGAAGTAAAACATAAATATGCTAACATGCAGATTTCCATGATGCTCATGTTACTGTTCAATATCTGTGATTACAACAAACAACGTGCCCTGCTGAGGACTCCTTCATTAATAGAAATGCTGCAAGCAATGAACAATTCCTTTTTAAAAATTGATCTTTTGCTGTTACATCCCATTAAAAATGGATGAGGCGGGGGCGGTGGTGGGGTCATCGGCAGCCACTGTTGTTTCAGCTTCAGCTGGAAACCGAAAATAATCCGAATCGTCGCAGAGCAATGCAAGAAATCCGAGTCTCATGTGGCCTCCTTTTTCTCTTTTCTTATATCATACTCCAGCAGTGAAGTGCTGAGTCTCCCATGCTGCCTCTGTCAGCCTCCATCCATGTTAATTCACTGGGGTACGGTTTGATTCTCTGTGGCTGAAGAAAAACACACAGTGAAGTAGGAGGAAGCATGTTTCCAGGCCTGTGCCCTGGAAACGGTCATTAAATAGTCATGGGTCCCTGTGCTGAGCTATGCCGTGCCATACTAGGCTGAGCTGGGCTGCTTCAGCATCAGTGCTCATGTAATACTCATCGCTGCAGGGGTCAGGCAGAGTGCAAGGCTGCTACTCGGTTACGGTACCGGTTCGTCGCCGCTTACATGAGAGTCTCGGCACACGGCACGCCGACGGAGACTCACACGGGAACGCACGCGCGCGTTTACCTCGCTTCGAGCCGGCTGGCTTGTCTGCTTTGAGTAAGGTCGCATCACGGTCACTGAGCGGTTTGACACGTCACGCAGACGGAAGATGGGCTCTTCTTATGTTTTTTGGAAAGGCTATCTATCTTGTCTTTTTTGTGAGTACGTGTGTTGCTACATATTCCTCTCTGAGTGGGTGTATGTAAGCTGTGAAGGTCACCAAGCAAAGCATATGAAAGTGGAAGAACCCTTTGAGGTTTTATCGGGTGATAAGAGTGTGTGTGTGTGTGTGTGTGTGTGTGTGTGTGTGTGTGTGTGTGTGTGTGAGAGAGAGAGAGAGCCACCCTTTGCAGTGCTCCACTGTGGAAGCCAATGAGACCCGACTGTAGAGTGGAAAGGCTTCAGCGATGTGTTCTTGATGTTTGGTTTTCTGTCACACTTTTTTTTCCTCCTGTAACAGCTCACAAAGGAAGGCACACATCTCAGTTTAAAAAAATCCATGGTGTGTGTGTCTGCGTGTGTGTATGTCTGTGTGTGTGTGATAAGAGTTCAGTTCTGTCACAGAGGAGCATAAAATACAACTAGCCACAATGTAACTAATTTCAGCCAGGTTGGCACAAGTAACATTATTACTTTTTGCATGAACTTTTGATTACCTTTGGTTGGTCAATGTTTTAACGTGTCCTAGATTGATAAAGCAAAAATGATGTTTCCTAAAAATCTAATTTTAATTTGCTCTGTTCCATACTCAACTTGTTAGCCTCTCGATTTGGCACAGACAGCTCTGCTCGTCAGGTCTGAAACCAGCCCAGTTCGGTTTTCTGCTCTGGATTTCTCTCTTTTTTGCTCTCATTAGTTCTCCACACTCTGGACTCTCAGCCGAGAGCTAAAATTCCCACAGAGCTTCACACATCCTGCAAACTGCCCGGGTCTCTCTCAGCTGAACCGACGTTGTGGATGTTACTACAACATTGCTTTGGGTTTCAACACCGCCTAGATGCTATTATTAAACCTTCTAGCAAGCAAAAGCTTGTGATCAAGAATTACTCTCTACCATCTCCATAATGATCATAACGAAACAAAATAGACAACAATAAAAATCTGTCCACCCACGGTTCAGTTCTGCGACTGTACTGTGCTCAGTTTTGACCAAGGAGATGACGCCGGAGTTCAACCATGTTTGCTGGGTTCACACACTCCCCCGCTCTGCCCCGACTCGACATCCCATCCGTGGCCCGTTCAGCCCTGCAGTAATTAATCATCTTTTATCTAACGACAGCCGCCTATATATTCATCGACCCGTCACATCTAGCTAGCTCAGGCTCCTTTTATAGCAGCGTTCATATCAAAACGTGTTGCTAAGCAACCTGGCATGCACAATTGTTGTTTTGCATTAATTTCTTTGAAGCCTTATCGACGTCCACGGTGGATCTAGGTACAAGATGTGATGATTTTTTTCTTTTTATCCCACACACCCAAAAATTCATTATAAGACGAATAACCCCGTTTTAGAAAAAGTCAAAGTATCAGATAAAAGGGTTTTATTTTAAAAAACGATTTTACAAAATCCCAAGCAGTTCTAGTGTTTAGAAATAGTTATATAGTAGCTGGTTGATTAATAATAATAATGCAATCAATTAATAATTCTTAATTGGCAGCCACACTGAGGTCAGGCTAACTTTCATCACTTGGACGTGGAGTGACGGATGACTTCATCACCTGCTTAAGTTTATGGTTTCGGCCATCTTTGGCATTACTGAATTCCCAAGCCAACTTCTTGTCACGATTTTTGGAGTTTCATGCCTTGTAATGTCCCTTCCCACCAGCCACTGATATAGCCCTAAATCACAACAACAGCTGCCTCTGGGTGCTTTAGACCCTACAATAATACAGACAAAACCCCAAACAATCAGATGACCAAGCACTTTGGCAACAGTGGGGAGGAAAAACTCCCTTTTAACAGAAAGAAACCTTCAGCAAAACCAGGCTCAGCGAGGAGCAGCCATCTGACATCTTTGTTTATTGATAAATAAAGCAATAAAATAGTCATGACAATCTTTAATTTTTTTCTTTTTTGCTTGTTTGTTTCTGTAGCAGTGCAAAACCAAACAGAAAAGCCTAGAAAAAATTAAAAAAAATCTGGAAACACACAATGCTTCAGCTTCTAATTGGCTGATTAAAAATTAATGAGGTATTATGGCATGTTTTTCTGCACTGAACATACAACTTTAAGATCCTCCTCATGCCTGAGGGCAGGCATTTTATGCACTCAACATATACCAGCAAGATCTGAATCAATGGAGTGACGAATGACTTCCAACACACTGTAAACTCAGCAAATGTTAAATATTCTCATTAGCTTGTTGAAAGATCACTCCAGCAGCAGTGCTGCTGCCCTTAACGGTCTGAGCCTGAGGCGGTCCAAAACAACCCCCACCCAACACCACCACCACTGTGTTCTCTTCTCCTCCCACCATCATCGCCCTTCTTCTCTCTTTCCGTCTCAATCCATCGGTTGTGGGGCTTATATTGGCAGCTCCGAGGCAATATTGGCATCAGAGCTGCCATACGTGTCTCTGTCAAAGCAGAAGCAGCGGGGCACCAGAGACGGACAGACACCCGATATGTTGTAACTGCTGCTCCCCTGTGGGACGGATGATCCGGGTTGTTAGCACGGAGTTTCAAGATTAACCGAACCAGCTGTCCTTACAAAATGCTGCGACTTGACTTCTGCTCAACCTTTGGCTTCTGCTGTATCACCTATCACTTATAATTCAAACAGTTGTGTCCCCGAAACCATTAAAAGAGAACTGAACCGTGTCCTCTGTTTATCAGTTTTTCCTCTCCGATCTCGAAAACAGGTAACACAAGACGCGTTCGGGTGTGTTAAGGAGAAGGGTCTAGGATAAGGAGAGGAAGGAGCAGAAGAGACAAGCAGAGCACAGAGCTCGGGGCAGAGGTGGCTTTCGGCCATCCATCTCCGGTTTCAGGATTCAGAGAGTGCTGACAGGTCTGGGTCCCCCGGCACAGGCCTCTGGGCTGTAACCACGGATACCCAGACAAACTAAGAGCTGTCACTCAAGCAGTACTAGCTAGACAGAGTCACAGGAGATGTGAGAACAGGATAGCCAGACACCAGGGGTGTGTGTAGGTTCTTATACCTCTGTATGTGTGTGTGTGCTGCAGATTGTACAAAAGGAAGGACAGTGTTGGTCTAGTGAGATATCATCAGTCACTCTTGGGAAACACACACACACACACACACACACACACACACACACACACACACACACACACACACACACACACACACACACACACACACACACACACACACAGAAGACACACAGCAAACAAATTCTTGATACTGGAGAAGGTTTTGCGAAACTCCGGCTTAGACACACACAGACATGCTGATAATAGCAAACTGCCACTTCATGAATTTTGCAGCTGTCTAAATCTCCTTGACATTTTTATAAAAGCATTCTCCTCTGGCAAAGCGCCACTGTGCTTCTCTTAGAGACAGATAAAGAACGGTGCAAATTAAGACAAAGTTGGTAATGGCTAAAAAGTGCGAACAATCAGATCCAACGTCAGAGCAGAAACGAGGTTAATAAACACGCAAGCTATGAAACGTGAGTGCTTCATTGCGCGGCTGTCTCTAAGACACGTATATTATAGTGTACAGATGCTTATTTTTAAGGTTTTTCCAGCACGCTCACTGTAGATCTGAGAATCCGACAAGAAAAATACAGAAACAATGAAACCATAAAGAAAAGAACATATCACCTGCATATTGTGTATACAAACTAGTGAACTGTGTGTAGCAGAAACATAAAAATAAATTATTTAAATCTCAACCTTGGTTTTTTATTTTCTCCCTCCTTCTTTGTTCTACACCATGCCATTGATTTCTCCTGGTGGCAAAGAGTGGGATGTCTGAAGGTTAGACACACACTATGTAGATAAATGACTCCTGAGCTCCAGAGTTTGATCCAAATGAAGCAATGATGTAGCTCACTGGCCCGGGCCCACACTGAAGTGAAACAGTGTGCTAGTAAAAAAACGTGAGCAAGGTGGGTCAGAGTGTGTGTGGGGGAGCTGGGAAAAAAATCCCAGCTAGTACGACTCATGGAGGGGGAAAAAATCAAAAAAGACAACTTTGTTCACGAGATCAAATTTGTGGCGTGGCAGAAACAGTTACACCTGATTGAGCCTTGCTTACCTTGCAAATTTGATTAAATGGCAGTTTGCGCGTAGTGCGCGTGGTGTAGCTTCCAGATGCAGGCCTCTGTGTAGCACGATCTATTAAATCAAGAACAAGAAATCTGTATTCGCACAGAAAAGACGGCCTCTTTGCATTTGCGGCTCCATTTGTGTTAGGACGCACCTCCACATCCGTGAATGCAATTACACGCTCGTGCTCCGTACACGTCCGACGCTTAACAGCTTGTCTAAACGTGCATGTGACCGCCTGCGAGTTCATGACGGTGTGGTGGTGATGTTGATGTTATTTTCCTTTCTCAATCCAATACCCAGAGGCCTTCCTGGCTTTGCAGCACAGCAAAATTGGCCTGAGAGGTTTGGGAACACTTCCCCCTTACAAACAGGGGCAAATCAATAACGTCTCGGTTGAGGGAGCCACTCTCCATATGAAGGTGAGCTGACTCAGCAGTCTCGGGAGCAGAAGGAAGGGGTGGGGGAGTAAGCAAGGGAAGTGGGGATGGAAATGATTGCTTTACAAGCGGTAAAATGCACGGCGGTGTTGAGAACCCTCTGCGGACACCGCTCTACACGCCTTCTCAATCCCTCCGGTGGAGGAGCCGGATGGGGAGAGGGCGAGGAGAGCGCAGGCTGCATGCTCGGCTTGTAAATACAATAGCCCCGCTTTCCCGTGCCGTGAGCGTAATCCCGGGCTCTGTTTTTTCGCTGTCATAGTGCTCTCTGTCAATCTCCTCCGTTACAGTAGCCAGACGAGCCCTGATTTTTGAATGTGCCAAGTCAATCACAGCTCCGCAGTAGCACGATGGAGCCAGAGACCACAGGAAAATTCATGTCTTTAGCATCCCTCGAGTCTATTTATTCTTGCAGGGTCTCAGCAGCTATGAGTGTGTTGATTAAATGTGGGAGTCGGCTAATTACGGGGTGTTCAGGCAGGAGAGTGGAGAGTGAGGGGAGGGTGGACGTTGCAGGGTGCACTGACGTCCTTCAAGCGCAGCGGGGAATCGGCAGCGGCGGGTTTGGCAGCGAAGACGGCTGTTATCAATTCTCATTAAAAATCCCGAAAGGCTGAATCATCTGTGAACATCACCTACAGACCCCACAGATCTATTTTCTTCCTGTCATCATTTCTTCCACACGTTTCTTTTTTTAGTTTGTAAACGTTACACAAGAATGGGTGTAGGTGCGAGGGTGCCTTCTTTCCTAAAATATCCACTACCATATGCACGGAAGTAGTCTGTTCCCTTACTTGTTTGGCATTTGGTAGTTACAGGATCAAATTATGGTTGTGCCCATTATACATCTTACTTTCGAGCACTTCTACGAGCTACTGGTTCACATTACTTTCACCTTTTTGCAGTGACCAGTATTTCTCGTCTTTTGGGTATGGATATGTTACCGTTGCGTGATACGAGGAGAGCTCTCTTTTTTGGTGTGTGGTTAACATCTGAATGCTTAAATAAAAAAAGTTGGGAAGCTGTGGAAAGTATTATGTGAACTTGATGGTTTGTTGCGTTAAGAAAAAGACAGGTGTCCTAAGGTGGCACTCTTGACCATTACCGTCCCTCCGGATGGTGACAGAGGAGGTGGTGTCAGGGAGTTGTTAGTGTCAGCAGCAGGAAGCAGTTGTCAAAACATGCAGATAATTGGGTTTATAAAAAGAATGGTTTATAGTATAATTGGCTCCCGTGCAGATAATTGAGAGGAGTGGCAGCTTAAGGCTTATAAGCAAGACCGAAAAGAGTTTTTTCTCTCAGATTTTAGACTAATAGGATAAAAGAGCAAAGCAATCCATGAACTGGTAAGTGTCCCGAGGCCCAGCTGAGAGGGAGCAATGAATGAGCGAGCGGAGCAGAGGAGCAGACTGAGCGAAGTTTTAACTTTTGACAAAAATGAAAGGTAATGAAATGTTCAGCGTGATGGATTACCCATTTCCAGCAAAGTTTAAGTTTCTGCCAGTAGGTTTTCAAATGTAAATCAAATAGAAACCAACGACTCCACAGGAGGGAAATCAATCCAAAACCTGCAGTATATGCTTTTTCAAAATAATGTTGCCGTGTTGGACGCTGATGTGAAACCAGAATGTCAATGACGCAGTAGCTCACCCAGCTCTGGATGCTTCACACTTCACGGGTTATTGTAATGTGGGATGGCCTGCAAGACACTTGGAAGTTTTCCTGACATCAGCTGGCTGTAATGCATAAACTAATGATAGCTGAGAGATTTTAAGTCATATTCAGGACAAGATCCAAGATCAGGTCACTGTGCACAAGCTAAAATGAAATCTGACCAGAACTCTAGGAACAGTAGCAGGACAGTAGAGATTCTCATGACTTGCGGAAAGACAAACAGATGCCTCACTGTGTCACAAGACCATGGGTCATTTGGTCAGATGAGGTTTCCTCATAGATAGGAGAATTCTTGTTTCCATCATTTATGGCAAATCATCCAGGTCCTGAAGCAGCAAAGCAGCCCCGGACCATCACATTACCACCACCATGTTTGACATGTTCGATGAAAACCTGAGATAGTTTTACGCCAGATGTAACGGGACTTAAACCTTCCAACAAGTTCAGTTTTTCGTCTCATCAGCCTTCAGAATATTTTCTCCATTTTTTGCCCAGTGTCTCACTTATTGTTGACTCATGAGCACTGAGGCCTGCAGTTCTTTACATCTCGTTTTGGGGTCTTTGTGAAACTCCTGCATGAGTTTATGATGCACTCTGATATTTTGGTAGGTCAGACACTCCTGGGAAAGTTCACTACTGTTCCAGCTTTCCTGCATTTGTGGATAATGGCTCTCACTGTATTGTATTTATTCACGTTATTGTCTAAAACTAAAACAAATTTGATGATTGTGCAAAAATGGTCATCTCAGGCATCCATACGCAAAGACATGAGCAAATGAGGGTTATTCATAATGCACAAGCTAAGAGCTTGAAGTCAGCACAGCAGATTTAAACATGTAAAGCACAGGTAGGATCACCGAGCCTGAAAGCTGTGCAGGTGCAGTGGGAATCGGGTGCTCCTCTGGGGGCCGAAGGTGAGTGGCTGTTTTCCTCTCCCACAGTCAGAGGAGGCAATCTTCACACTCCACGGTGACAGTAAATAAAAAATATTTTAAAAAATCTGGCATCAGGCTTCCACATCTGCACTGCGAGAATGGCAGCAGTTGCCATTTTGTCATCTAATACAGCGTGAGGAACACAAAATTTTAAAGGAATGCTTTTTGTGACAAGCCGAATGCGGCGCCGTGTCCCTGTCCATCATTTCGGTGAAATGTTAAATGGCATATGCATTGCAATATGTCAGAAAGTAATAGCCTACTGTCACATCTTCTCACATTTAGCTGCGGGTTAAAGCAGGTCTACCACGGTGCCAAGTGATAAAAGAAAGAACGGGGGGGGGAAGGAATAGACAACCTGTAAATGCTACTGTGTGAAAATCCACTGTGTGCATTATACATGTATATCTATATATAATATTAAGAAACCAAAAAAACAAAAACATCCCATAGTGCTAAATAAGGCATGTGTCGTGTGTCGCTAGCTTTCCCTTCCATTGTGGGGTGATAAAATCATGCAGCCCGGCTACAGAAAGCTATTGACAGAGTGAGAATACTTGGTGCACATAGCCTTTAAAGCAGCTGTCTGCTCTGGTGAGGGCTAGATGAGCCAACCGAGGTGAATATATTACTCTTACTCAGTGAATGTCACAAATGCCATTTCCAACCGCTGAATGTCAGCGAGACTGTTGGGGTGACTGCTAACACCGCAGAGCTCTGTGACGTCTATATCCCCGCTGTTAACATCCTGCATCCCCGCTTTTTAAATAACAAACAAAACCACAGCTGCTTTGAGCCAAGCAAATATCAATAAGTGAGAGAGACTGAAGGCGATTGGCCGGCGCGTTGCTGCTGAATATTGCTTAAACTTTTTCGCCTTTCTCTAGGCTACATATGCTGCTTATTTTTTCCCCTAACTGAATGAGAGGCTTTGATATTGATTTTTTTTCCCCTCTTTCCTCCCTCCCAAACTGAACACAAACAATATTAGTGCAGAAATCTACTATTTCATAGGTGCAAACAAACAAATGAAACAGGAGAAGCTTTTGCCTCTGAAGTTCAGCAGGCGCGGAGACTTTTTTAATGAGCGACCCCTGTCGGCTATAGCCGGAGCCAAAATGTACTCGGGGAAACAAACAAGAGAGCTCAGAAAATAAAGAAGAAGCAACTGAAGCACATCTCTCCAACACACTCCCAGCATCAGTGATGCTCACTGTTTGCAGTGCAGCCATCAGGGGCACGTTGCCTCTGATTATTTTCCCCCACATCTTCTGATACGAATGCCAAGGTCGTTCCATGCATCAGATTTAGCCTCTTTATCGCTTTGCATCATCTCTCTCACATTCCCCACAGGTCATTCATTCATTTATATTTATTCATTCATATATATATATATATATATATATATATATATATATATATATATATATATATATATATATATATATATATATATCAAAGTATCCCTCATTTACAGGTGCCAAATAATACTGCATGTAATTTTTTGTCTGAAAATGATATGTTTGATTAGGAAACACCTTAAATCTGTCAGAGAGAGCAAGCTCGCGGTTAAGCTCATTGTTTGTTTGGATTTGAGACTGATCTAATTATTTTTCCATGAAGATTAAAGTTTTTTTTCCTTTTAATTAAAGGCTCTTATCAAATCTGAATAAACCTGCATAATTGGCTGAACTATTGCGAGTAAGTTGCACTATTAATACCTTCTTAAACAAAACACATCCCCAAAAAACCAAAGAGCAGCGTCGCAAACAGTTTCTTCAAACACCGAGAGAACACGTTTCCCTCGTGACGAGTCGCAAAACACGACACGGTAAATAAATTAAAAAAACAACTACAAAAAAAAAAAAAAAAACACCAGACACTGACGGCCAGTTATGTTCAACACAAGACACCCAACCATCAATATAAACAATAATTATTCTTTCAGAATGTCTGCAGATTATACACGAGGAAAGGCAACTAATTTCATGCAGCAATTTTGACTGTATTTACTCATAAACCACCTATCAATCTCCGTGCTTGATAAGTCAAATCATGCTCATCTTCATGCTTTGTGCGTCTGTCACTTAGAAAAACAGGACACTAGCTTTCAAGAAGAAAAGAAGGGGCACGGTGCCAACTGGCATGTACAACAAAGAAGAAACAATCTCCAGTAATTGCCTGCCATCAAACAGAGAATAGTGATTCGACGTGGAGGATAGGAGGGAGGGTTTGGCAGCACTTATTGCAAACCAGTGAAGGACGTAAGAACCATCCATCTTCCGAGACATCTCGGAGCTAGTCAAAATAGGAGGAAGAGGGGCCGGTGGCCACGGTGATTGTGCAGTGTTTGCAGGCAGACTGCGCTCTGCGGACCCAGGCGTTACACAAAGACCGAACGCTGACGGGGTAAAGGGTGGTCGGCCCGTGACCTTTTGAAGTTAAAAGGTAGGAAAGCGTGCATAGGCGAGAATGGAAGCTTATTGATTTCACACAGTTTATCGGCATCGCACGCAACAGCCCCAACGGACGACACAGGCAACATTTTCACCTGTCAGGATTAGGTGCACAGAGCCCGGCAAAGACAAGCGGAGCATGATGTAAACATGGAAGCCAAAATCGGATCCATCTATTTACAGTGGACAAAAAGCTCTCCTTGCAGCTCACTGAAAAGACACTGAAAGACGCAAAAATGGTCCTCCCTGTCTGCTGACATGCATCACGTGTAGCCTAAAACAGCACATACAGAGCAGTGTGAAAAACACATTAACACATTTATGATCAATAAGAAGACTAGACGCTTTATATTGATTAGTTTGTCTCCAGTGCAAAATATACATTCCATTACTTTCTTGTGTATGTGTGGATGTACATGTGTGAGGGTTAAACCATCAGACAGACTCTGCTGAAAAAAATTAAAGGAACATTTTGAAAACACATTGGATCTCAATGGGAATCGTCATGCTGGATATCTACATTTATACTGACTGGGTAATGTGTGAGGAATGAAAGGATGCCGCATCGTTTGAGGGAAATGAAAATTATCAGCCTACAGAGGGCTGAATTCAAAGACACCTCGAAAATCAAAGCGAAAAGATTCATTTATGGGGTGACCCTAGGTCATTTTCACACCAGTTGACCTCTAACATTGAGCTCTTGAGCTCAAGATCACTGGGATGCAATCCTATGTTAGGGCTGTGCGATATGACCAAAATCTGATATCCCGATATAAGACATTTATTGTCCCGACAACGATATTTATCACAAAAATTTTACATTTTCTGTAAATTCTGTGCATCTCGGGCAACTCGACTTGCGTGAAGTGTTTTCAGCTGGGCGTCGTGTATCTGGAGTCGAGTGTTTTGACCGATGCATGAAACTATACATTTTTAGACATAAGTTGTAATGGCTGCCATTTTTTTGTGAGTATTTATTACACGGCGTGCTGCGGGGAAAAGCCTGTTCTAATGTTTGAGTCTAAGGTTTATTTTGAGCACCTGATGGCTCTTTTTTGCTACTACTAGTCCTTCTGTTTGTCATCATTTCAGTTTATTTTGAAAAATTTTAACATGATCTTCAGCTTTATTGTGAAAGGTTAATGTGGAAAATAAACAACCGGACAGTGGAGCCACATGCTGGGTTTACCGTTGTTGTTGCTAACGACAACGCATAAAAAAAAAATCGCTTATCCGTCCGTAGTGTAGTTATTTTCAATATAAGAGAAAGGGAGAACTTGAATATAGCCACTACAGTGACCATCAAAATGATGAAAAAAATATTGCCGTAAACAGTTTATTTTGCGACACCATGAAACAAACGGTAGCGTAATACAAAACAATAGACTTTTTCATTTCGTCATCTGCTTTATATCGTCATATCGAACAGCCCTATCCTACGCTGTCTCATTCTCGAGTTACTGCATTCACAAACTTGGATGTCCATATCACCTGCCCGGCGGGTTGACCACAATACCTCATCAGCCTTTCATGACTGAGGGGAAATAATTCCAGTCTAGTCCGATTTGATGAAATTTTCCTGCAGCAAGTCATAATGGTTCTCAGTAGTTTCTATGGCTCCCACATGCTTGTGTGTTTGTCGGGGAATGCTCCTAATGAGAGGATGGATGTTGATCTGGACCAGGCTGCACGGTCTCAGGTGCAGCCCCGATCTGCCACCATGGAGGAGTTGGACTACCTGTGCAACCTTTGTAGGGTGCAGGTATCGGCTCATCAGTAGTTACACTGACTCTAGTCAAATGCAAAACTAGTGAAAAAACTGTCAGAAAAGATGAGGAGGAAAAAATGTCAGTGTCCTCCATTCCTGTTTTGGAGGTCGTCTCATTGTTGGCCCTCTACTGCACCTGTTGTTAATTTCATTAACACCAAAGCAGCTGAAACTGATTAACAACCCCCTCGGATACTTAACTGACCAGATCAATATCCCAGAAGTTTCACTGCTATACTCTGACTAAACAGGGATGCTTTATTTTTTTGAATGATGAACTATAAGTAAGACAAAACTCTCCTTTAAAAGTGCAGCAATTTGCCAAGTTCTGGGGACAGGAGGAGTGCTCAGCTCTCACATCAGCCTGCTCTTCATAAAAGGTTAAAAAAGGTCTGAGACTAGTTCATGAAAAAATTAAAAGCCTGATGTGATTAAAAGACAAGAAGAGGGGGAAAAAAAGGGAGTCCAGCGCCTTGCCCAGAGCACGGTAGCCTGCTCAATCTTTCAGTGGAAATTGGGTTTGGGGCTCTAGAGTGTTTCCCCCACAGGCATATCACTGCCTCCTCCACAGATCAGGGATCATCGCACACCCGTGTGCTCGACCCAAACCCGAAACAGAAGCACAACGTTATCACAGAGGCCCCCGATCGGCAGTCAGGGGGGCAGTTTCTGCAAAGCGTTGCTCGTATCGCAAGGGCACGGTGCTCGCTCTGGTGAACAATCCGGGATATACGCGTTCAGCCGCTGACCGGCGCCTCAAACACACTCCAGCAATGATTCATAGACATTGGGTAATCTTATCAGGGACTACCTGGACACAGCAGTAATAAACTGGAAATTGTCTAGTGAATCTCATATCAAATCACAACCATGGGGAAAATAAAGCAACACAGCTGCACAGAGCTGAGCGGGAAAGTCTACGGACTCGTCAGAACAAGCTATAATGTGATGGTGGTAATTAATTACGCAATAAACACATTTTAGTGGAATCACTAATTAGTTATTAATAAACGGCAAGAGTTCCTGACTCACCGTTTTTCCCATAATATGTATTATAAGAACATTTACGACAAATCCATCAAGATTATAAGAATGATATATATGCAAGCTCTTGAAGAGTAATAGCTGCTGCGGTTTTTGATTCATGCGTCAGGTTAATAAGACAGAAATAGAGTATCCTTCAAGCAGAGAGCTGCCATGGAGATCTTAAACTTAACTATATGTAAAGGTTGTTTGACTGGTCGCTGGTAGAAAAAATACGAGGACGACTTGAGTAATGGAGGAAGCTCATTGTCCTTCTACAGTGTCTCACTCCCCGTCCGCCCCAAACGAGGTAGTAAAGCTTCCTGCCACAGACATAAAAAATGACTGGCCACTTTAATTAGCCCAATCATAAAATATGATTTCAGCCACATCTATCTAACATGACCTGCAGACTTTGGGAAAAAAAGAACTACTCTGTTGTTCATTTATTAAATATCACATTCGCTCAAGTTCTCTGTCTGTGTCATAAGTAACACTGAAATTTTAAAATTGGGGGTCATTGCATAGATTTCACTTGCTCTATTATTTAACAGGCACAGTGAATCAGATCTGAGGGATTCAAGGTGAGTATGAAGAGATTTATTAAAATGTTATTAATTCAATTAATTATTTAAGTGTCAAGCATAATTTAAAGATGTGAAATTTCTGAATGCGGATGCTCGAAGTGGAGATGATGACTCACTTGCTGAATATGTTGACCTGCTGGTGGAACCGGCATTGGCGGGAAACTGCAGACACTGGCCCCAAGTTCACGTTATTCTATCTGGGAGTTCTAAAACATTTTGTTAAGGACCAATATGTGCATGACATGGTGATGCCATTCTTCTTTATCTGTGGATGTAAAGTAGTCACAAGTCACCTAATATTGACATATTTTGATGAGCTTGAAAGTCAGTATTTGGTGTGACCACCTTTATTCTCCAACGCAGCCGGGCTCTCTCATGCAGCTTTCTTGTTCTTTCTTTCAGGTTTCAGGTTACAGTTCTCCAGGCTTCTTGAAGAACATTTAAAGTTCTTCTTTGGATGTTTGCTGCCTTTCGTTTTGTTCTCTGTCGAGATGATCCCACTCTGCTTCAGCAATGATGAGGTCAGGACTCTGGGGAGGCCGATCCATGACTGATACTGTTCCACTGTGTGCCTTTTCTATCCAGGTATGCATTGGCAGCATGTCTGGGATCATTGTCATGCTGGAAAATGAAGCTGTTGCTCATCAGACACCTTCCAGATGGTATCGCACGACAAATCAATATCTGGCTGCACTTTTCCGTGTTCATTATTGCATTCATTTTGACAGGATCCCAACACCACTCATTGAAATGCAGCTCAGAAGCATGACAGTGTCCACCATGTTTTACAGGAGGCTATAGACACTCTCTCCTGATACTTTTACGTACTAAATGAGGATAATTTAAACCAAAAGTGTCACATTTGGATTCATCATTCCATATGAACTGTTTACACTCCAGTTTACAGTCCAGTGTTTGTGTAATTTGGCCTTTCCTCCTTATTTCTCTTCATTAAGTATGGCCTCCTGACACAATGATAGGCAAGTTATTTGTGCTGTTCTGTTTTGGCTGTTTCTGATGTTTCCTACCACTGAAGATAAATAAAATAAAATATTTTCTTGTTGTGAAACCTTGTGGTGGCATTGGTCCTTCCTTGGGAGCAGCGAGCAGGAGAATCATTTTTGTGTCGCACTCTGGTTTCCCTTAGATCAGATGCATCTCTCAGGTCCTGTGTCAGGTCTTTGCTGGACTTTTTTCTAATTTGTGAAGGACATTACTTTTCAGATGGGTTTTTTTTTTTTATATATATATATAATTTTTAGGACTGTCACTTCCGCTTCTTGCCTCCATTTCTTCAGTTTCCTCAAACTTGTGGTGCAGAGATATGCCAAGTTTTTGATCAATAACTCTTTGGGAATAACCTTGTTGGTTAAAAAAAACAAAAACATTTTATGTCTGTGAAATTGTGTCATTTTTGGCATTTTTCATATATTCAACAAACAAAATGTGAACAAATGGTGTGTTTTTGTGACGGGATGTCAGTAAAGAAAGACAATTTTAAATTGTTTCTTTGCTAAGTTACATGCAGACACAAAAATGGTTCATCCCTTATCCTTGAATGATTCACAGGTCAGTGTTAGGTGGCTTCACAAACCCCCCCAAAATCCCTAAAAATGGCCAGTTACAAAAACTGGACTGAAAATGAATGAAAAAGCAGCCAATGTCCAAAGAAAACCTTTGAAACCCCTTCAAAAGCCGGGAGAACTGTTGCTCCAAACCACCAACACGTTACAAGAAAGGAAACAAAGAAATAAAAGATGGCTCGAGTCTTTTGCAGAGTGCTGTGCATCTGAAAAATGATCAAGCAATTATACAGTCGGATGTTTACTTGAAATCTCTCAGGTCCATCTTCACTACACGTAACACAAAAATTCACCTGGAACCAAGGATGACCAGACAAGACAAGCTTACTGTGACATCAAAAATACATTTGTTTTTACTCCAAGTCTAAATTAACAAAATACAAAATTTCACACAAATCCCTAAATATAATCATATATATATTGATGACATTTTATGCCCAAAGGGTCAATAATCTACATGGTTCACTCCGAGAGCATTTTATTGTCCATTTTTAACTCAAAGTGTAACAGAAGCAAAAAGACAAACTTTGGTGCTTTTTTTTTAAGGCAACAACCTCCAAATCATTTTGGACCTTAAATGCCAAAGGGAATGTAACAGAGCTTACAGACAGACAACTCGAGTGTGAAAGAGAATTCCAAGTGGAGTAACATCAAACAACGTTCAGCAATCAACTGTAAAAACTGTTGGTGTGGCAGTAAACAACCTTTCACTATTTTCCCAAAGCTCTGACAATCATCACATTATTCACAGTAATCCCAGTCAACGCCACACTGGCCTGGGAAGGAAGCTATTTACCTTTAGTATATGAAATGTATGTGAGTGTGAAAGAAGGTGACAAAGCGCGAGAAGTCACTCATCTACACGGTTAGGCTCTAATGCGTCACAAATCTACACCTCAACTTGCCGATTCAAAACTGCAAAGGCAAATTTCTAAAAATAAAATCACCACTGAGACAGTGTCTTTTAAATGAGTCTCGCTCAGAGGGGGATAAAACTGCGGCTGTACATCAGCTGATTGGTCAGAATCGGAGATGTGGTTGGATGTTTGTGCCAAACGTTCCAGTTCTGGTATATTCAAAGCCAAAAGCAATAAACACAGACAAGCTAGCTTGCAGTTTTCTGCTGATATGTTATAGGACTGTTATGCAAAAACTCAACTTTTTCCCTTCTTTTTAAAAACTGCAGCCACCCTTTGATTTCTTTGACATGGTGCCATATTGGAGCCAGCTTTCAGCAGAAGTTCAGTACAAATGTAGCCAGCTATCAAAAAAAGGGTTTAGATGAGTCTATGGTTGTGAAGTCCATGAGAACCGGGTTGGTTGAGAGCACATCAACTGAACAATGGACGAGTCAGCCTCGAGATTACAGCCCAAATGTACGGTGACACAAAAATGGAACATTGGTATTGCAGATTGCCTCTTTACACCCCTAATAATTATGAATCAGGACAAACTCACAGGTAAACTTCAACTTGTCAGATCCATCTACTAGGCAGTAATTATACCTGTTGGGGTGAAGCAGTGGTCTGGCTGACATTTTGATTTCTAGAGTGCGACTGAATGCAAGACTTTTTTTAAAAAAAACCCACACTTACCTCAAAATAAAAAACTACACAATCTAAAACATTTTAAGCACACAGTATATTCAGTGACTAAGCTAAACATGTGCTATCAGCAGTTTGACACAAAAAAGAAAGAAAAGAATGTTTTTTGTGAAACTTTGAAACAGGGATGAAGATTTTTAATCTATATTTTCCAGACCGAGGCCAGCAGCCAACCACCAGCAGCTAAATGACTGAACAGTTTGATGTCCTGAGTGAAACCATTTGTGTGTCCATTATGCTGCGTGAACTAGATAGCGTCTCACCTCTAGCCGTGCAGTGTTTTGTGGATTATTACAATAGTTCAAGTGCGTTTACTCCCAGGCAGCCGTGCCGGCAGTGAAACCAACTCTGAATTTATTCTCCGGTTTCAATAAAGGCGCAGAGATGAGGAAGGATAATGCTGATGTCACTCTTAAGTGTCGGGACCGGTTATCTACAGTCCCTCCCCACACACACCCACGCCTTTCCACATAAAAAATAATCAAGAACGTATTGAAGCAATTTCATTTGGCCTCTTGTGTCTCGAGTATTTTCGAGCACAACACGGCCCGGAGCTTGACGTGATCCGAGAGAACACGGAATTGCCTGAATAAGCACAAAATCCTTAAAAAAGGTGCTGCCGGGGGGAGGGGGGTGCTGGGGTTGGTTGTGAGAAAATATGCCTCTTTCATTCCCACATCTTTGTTGGTGAAGCGACTCCTATCTGCAGACTGATGGGAGTCAATTGCCGATGTCAAACGTGATAACTGACAGTTTGCTATAGACACACTCACACACTCACACACACACACACACACACACACACACACACACACACACACACACACACACACACCTAGGCCAATCCAGGCTATAAAAAAAACAGAAAGAACGAAATGAAGCCATTTGAAAAACCAATGGAAAGATCATCCCAATACAGCCTTGTGATCACATCCACTCCTGGGTGCCGCTGTGTATTTTCCCCTGTGAGGTTTTGGCCTTGCACCGTGTTAAAGATACCTATCAACAAGCACACCTTTAAAAATCTGTTTACCGGGATGCAGGGCCACAGAGGGGGGAATGTGAGTCACAAACTCAGTCTCGTGTGTGTTCATGTCAATATCCGACTGTCTGATAGTTTTGGCAATCACCTCTTGAATGGGATTGGGAGTGTGGGGCAAACACTAAAAGCTGTGGCATGCAGATGGTAAAAAAAAGGCAACCAGGCTTGCTGTGGCTAATCAACATGAGTACACAGTCAGTCTGAGCCTGTGTGCTCGCTGGGCACAGAGCAGACAGTGATGAAACAATGTGCTGGAAACACCTGCACTATTTCCTGGACTTCTGCTGTCTGCAGTCTTCTGGTTTGAACACTGTCGCAGCAGGACAAGTTTTATAACTGTTTCATTTCGCCTGCAAAACGTTGCTACCACAGTGGCAGATTACAGACTGGATTCAATTTAGTTGTAATTATTGTCTAAAACAATTATCAGTAGCACATTATTGAAAAGCAACAACCCTACAGCCACTGTTAGCCCAGTGCAATAAAGGAATCCAGGCACGTAGCAAGTTTTAAGTCAGAGTAGCTGCCATGACCACCCCGTCATTGTTTCAATGCATGAGGCGTGCCCAAAGACTTCGGGAGCAAAAAACCACACCAAGAATTTGGTAAAAGTTGGTCCCATCCCCTTCCAACTAGTCACCTTAAACTGCTATTCTGATCCCATGTTTGGAAGGCTCTTAAAAACTCAGGTTCACATAGATGGACTTCCTCAACTGGATCAAAATAGCGATCCACTAAACCCAATTTAATTTTGGAAGAGACAGAAATTGTAAATCTGGCATAAAAAGCAGATCAAAAGGACCAACTTCATTGACACAGTCAAAATATACACACTGTGAGCCGGCACACGCTCAGGTTCAAGTCGTTTGCACCACAGTTCCACCCTCAGATGCCTCAGGACCAGATTTGAGGTTGTAACTCAAAGAAAAGCGATGCATTACACACTCTCATTACTTTTCTTAAAAGTGATGAGTAAAGAGATTAACAGTAAGAAACGGGTGCAGGTAAAAACAGACGCTACAATGCTGCGAGCGTTCAGGCTCTGGCTGCTGTGCTGGGGTCAGCATACACTCAGCTTTAACATCACTTTAAGTTTCTGGCTGGTTTTGCATTAGCATGCCGTCTGTGCTGATGCTTGCCGATGCAGTGTGCAGTTAAATGAATAGCCTTTGTACTATAATTACATTACTTTAATGTAATTACTTTGTACAGTAATGCATTACATTAGGCATTACTGGAAAATGTAATGTATTAACAGTAATGCATTACTTTGGACAGCTTAGCAGACCTCAGTGTTCAGTACCTGAACCTGCAATGAACTCATGGTACACCACCCCATAGATGTGAACAAAAAAGAGCCGTTTTTTGGTTCTTGTAATGACCTGACAGCTTTTTGTCCTTTAGCTCTTTCGTGAAATTTTAAATGCCAATGTGCAAGTGTGCACAAAAGCATGCACAATAGTGGCGATCGCGCGACATCTCACACTATCCCAGCGAACAACAGTTTCTGGTAGGATGGAAGTTTTTCAAAAAATGTTAACAGTGCAAAACAAACTTTTATGGCATTCACAAACACGCTAATAAAAATAGGCTAACTGAAGATTCACCAGTGGGCAAACATGCTTATTTCACAGTAGTCTTGAGGGAGTTTTCACTAAACAAGACAGAAAAAAAGGCCTCTACAAAAAATAAGGCCTAATTAAATCTAATCCTGCACTATAAACCTGCCAAAAATGACTGATTACTTACTTTTTCTTTGCTTTAATGCTATCTTTCTTGTATAGATGAATTAGGCCTGGCTTTATATGAAGATCTCAGCTGTCCTTAATATTAATGAACACACGTGGAGGGGTTGCAGCCATGTTAGGTGTGTAGAATCTAGGTGGTTAGCAACTGTTGGAAGATTTGATGCCAACAGTTTTTATGGAATTTATCATCAAGAGGATGAAAACAATTCGACAGATTGGCAAAGTGATTGGCCTTACTCCTCGTCGTTTAGAGATTCACATGACAACACATCCACCTCATATCTAGTCAGAACTGCAAAGATTTACATCCTAAATCAACCTAAACTTGGCCTGACCTGAGACTTGAGTTCAGCTTTTAGCCATCACAGCTGCGTAACACTCCAGAATATTTTCCATTTCACCAAAAGTGTTTTCATAAAGCCAAACTTGCTTACAGAACTGACAAAGGAGTGTGTGCACTCAGACATCTTGTTTTTATCTGCTTCAAGTAGTGTTGAGTTAAAGTGCAGCATATTTAAATAGATAATAAACTTGGCATTCATAATGAAGTCAAGGCTTTGATATCATGAGGGCAGTGGGGCGTATGCTGGGGAACAATGAAATTCAGTGAAAGGAAGCTGGTTAGAAGAAAACGCAGACATAGAGAAAAATGAAACCGAGAGAGAAATTTGTCTGACTCGAAAGCTCATTAGTAACAAGGCTAGATGTGGTCTGAACACTGGTACCACAAATCTGTGAAATCTGGGCATTTTTCCCATCAATAGTTCCAAAACAACAGGCCTTGCGCTAACCAAAGGGTCTGCCTCTATTCAGCTCCCTAAGATCCTCCAAACCAAACAGTTTGGGTGACAGCTGGACTTCCACTCTTTATGGTGAAGGGAAGCTCAGTTTGGACTGTGCTTGAAATCTGCAACTGTGGGCCAATATACACAAGATTACAGCCCACCAGGGGATGAAGATATTGTAAAAAAACCTTCTTCTGGTCTGATAGGGAGAGATCAGCAGACTGTAGGTAGCTTCCAAACCCAAGTGAATCATAAAGTTGTACATTTATGCTAAATTGCAGTATTGCAACTTGAGGCTCTGTGAAAGGTCATGAAAATAGGGGTCTTATTGTGGGAGCAAACGGAGGGCAGCGAGGCTGAAATGGGAGCGAGGAACGAATGGTCTTACACTAATGCTTTCTCCAGCTGCTCCACCTTTGGTTTATTGTTCCACTGTGCCTATCAGAGAAGGTGCGGGAGGCCATTTGAACCGAGCCTAGACTTGGGGCCGGGGCAGCACACCTTGGCCTTCACACGCTCCATTAAACAGGGAGCAGGGGGAAAAAGTACAAAGTATCTGCAGCTCTTGGCTGAGAGCCACTGCTGCTGACACAATTACTAGTTCCCCGTCCCTTGTCTGTGCTAAAATGGCTGCCTGTAGCCATGACTGGAGATGCAAACAATAGAAAAGCTGCAGACTAGCGAGAAAAGCTTTCAAACACCCCAATGTTTTCTCCATTTTATTTGTTGCGTTCAAGTGTATAAACTTGGATTTGCAGACACTATGCCTAGTCCAGTCCTATTTTATAAAGATCCAGGTACTAGTCTAAAGCTTGATACAATAACAAATCTGAAACACTCTTTGGTGCTAATAAAACTATTTGTAAAGGTGAAAAAGGTATGAAGAAAAACAACCAACAAGCTGCTCTTGAATCATACTGTCTCAAACTCGCTAGCATTTTTCCCCAAAGGCAGAAAACAGCTGGTCTGTGATTCATCCCCAACGCTCACTAATGTTCTCCCTTTCTTCCTCTCAAACACACAGCCTCACAGTGCCCACTTTCTTTAGCCAGTGGACAGTTTGCCAAGTAAAGCTGGAAGCGAAATTCAAGTCTCATCGCAGAAAGTGTTTTGTTATGCAAGCCTACTTGATTGTAAAAATAATTGGAGCATCAAATGATTCGAGGCGTTACACTGGTGGTGTGTTGGCAACAATAACTAGGTTGCAGTTCGCTTTCCAGACTTCATTAAGCCGTGTTATAGGAGATAAGTAGGGAAAAAACGAAGAGAGAGGAAATCTTTATAAAGATTACAAATTCACATGTAAACAAATGATGCACCTTACACCCATTAAGGCGCCGACTCCTTTGGTCTGATTTAAGAGTGAGCAACACAGCAATTAAACCACCTTAGTAGTGAAATGGGTTTCCCTTTATTTTACAGAGGAAGCACATATGATGCTGCTGATGTCACATTTATGACATGTCGTTAGAGCCTGATCGATTCATCGGCAGGGCCAATTTATCAGTCAGTGCTAACTATCTGTGGATAAACTGATATCAGCATTTATAATGGCAGAGAAGAACGAGCGAGAGAAACACCCTGTAAATATGTCAGAGTGCTGATGTTGCATTGTTTGTTGACCTGAGGACTCTGCAATTTCCCTGTTGGCAACATGTGTTTGAAATACCACAAACAAAAAGACCAACCAATCCAATCAGCTGTTGTCTTTGTGGCATATATATGTGTGTGTATAATACTAATCTCAGCTGGCCTGGGAACGCCTTGGTGTTCCTCGGACAAGCTGGAGGAGGTGGCTGGGGAGAGGGAGGTCCCCTTTAGTCCACACTGATACGTTTTAGTTTGAAAACTGAGCTTTTTGAAAACACTCTCCAAAGTGGATGCATTTTAAAACGCCGTTTGCGCATCGCAGTGTGGACAGCGAAAACGGAGGCTTTGGAAAACGATGACACATTTTAGTCATATGATGCACTCATGTGATCAATTCAACTAAGATGGCGGACGGCACTGTACAGCAGTTGTTTTGTTTGCTCTCAATTTTGACAGCCCTATTAAAGATTGGTATCAGTTTGCACATGCTCCAGATAGCTCCAGATAAAACTCGGCACTCTTCCGTGACGTTTTAAAGAGCCGCAAAGTAAACAAACGGCAGACGGAAATGACGCAGGTCGAATCGTCTCACGTTTCACACATGTGCAGTACAGGAACGTAGCATTTTTCAAAACGAATGAAAACGACAGTGCGGACCTGGAGCGTTTTTAGACGAAAACGCCATTTTCAAATTTATCCGGATTAGTGCAGACGTAGACTTAGGCTGCTGCCCCGCGACTCGGCTTGCATAAGCGGAAGAAGATGGATGGATGGATATAATAATAATTATTATTCTTTATTAATTGAAACTGAGATAAATTGTTATTTGTGATTTTGATTTTTAGATCATATCTACTTCAGTTACATATTCCTAATATGTACAATACTATTATTTCTTACATGAATCACAAGTGAGGAAAAAATATCTGCCAATATATCAGATTTTTAATTCACGAAAAATGGGTATTGACCTTGAAAATCACATATCCGTCAGCTTTAGATATCATCCTGTCCGTCCTCATCCTTTGTTTTTATTGCTTCTAAATAAATTAGTTTTCATAAATTTTTATGTTTTTAAATACAACCGTCCTAAAGAGCAGCTGTAATTATTCACTTTTAATAAATCACCATCATTAAATCTACTCGGTTCAATCTCGTTGAGCCAAAATATTACGCAATTTGCAACTGTGAAACAAAAATTATTCAAATGCTTTAATTATAAAAACCGCCGTATTAAACAAATCGGAAACACAAGCCAAAGTTATCGGCGTTAAGCTTCTCTGTAACTAAGAAGCTTTGTATTCTGACCTAAAGGTGCAAACGGCAGAAAGAACGATAGACAAAGAAAAAGCAGATCCTGCATCACCTGAGGGAAACATAAAAAGGTTAATTCTGGCAAGCCTATTTCCCATCCTAGAATAGCGCAGGGTGCATAAATGATTATCTACTGCCAGGAAAAAATGTGTCTGATTGGATTAATTCAAACGAGGGTCATATCAGAACAAGAAACAATGCATTTTTCCCCTCACTCTCCTACTGTGTGTTTTTATTTTAATTGAGATGGCCCTAATGGGGGGGAAAAAAGAAAAAGGCAGACAGCGGGAGAGATCATGAAGCAGGACAGCCTCAAGTCAGCTCCAACAGAGGGGCCCTGCTGACCTAGATCCAGGCTGAGCGGGGATGATATTAGCAAAGCAATTAAGGGAGATGACAGCCGTCAGGCAGGGTCAGACTGACAGGGATAGCAGTCTGTCTCCCTCCCTCTTGAGCATGTTCTTTCATTTTCTCTCTCCCTCCTGTAATGGCTATTGATTTTTCACAACTAAACAAGAGGCCCTCTCCACCCAGAAGTGCCTGATTTGGTAAAAAAAAAAAAAGAAAAAAGAAAAAAAAAAGAAGTTTTAAAAGGAAAAGTGAGTGGAAAAAAGAAGAAAGTGTGGATGGCATGGGTGTAATGTAAGGGGAAGGGACTGAGGCTCACAGGTTGGTGACCCTGTCAGTTCTTTGCTGGGATGTGTAGAAATCACTCGGGGCATGTCTAAAACTTAATTCCCAAGAGATGATAAGAAAGTGGATCTTAAACTTTAAAAAGTTGTTCTGCATTTTTGCCATGGGGATAAAAAAAAAATTATATAATATCTGGGGTAAAATACAGCAAATTCAACTTTTTTGTGGTGTGAAGCAGATGGAGGATGGAAATTCAACTGTAGAAAAAAAACAGCAAATGAAGAACCCGTGCATTCATAAATGTTTGATCTGCTGGTTTATTTCATCACTTCTTTAATCATATTTTTGTATATAATTTTGCTGCACTACAGACTCTGAGCACACACAGTGCATTGCTCAAAAATGCTTAGAAATTCAATATTGCAATGACCAAGTAGTCCATACTGCAATATAACATTTTTTATCCTTTCTTGAAACTAACTAAAATGTTAGCCTACTAGCACTTTGAGAAGAGTTGTTGTCGAGCAAAGTTCATTTTCATATTGAGCTGTATTTACACATTGGAGAAAACTTAACCCGGGGGAGCAGCATCCTTCCTCATAGAAAGATTAAATATGTTAAAATCCATTTAACTGAGCGGACATGATAGATTACTTTAAAAGAAGCCTGGATCGTTGTTCCAGGAACCATGAAATTTGGTAGAAAATGTCTTTGTTTCTGCATCAGTCTACTGTACAATCAACTCCTCTGCTTAATACATTTATACACCATAATTCATGAGTGAATTTGAAAAATAAACAGCAATTAGCACGGGCTCTTCCTGTCTCCTATTCCTCTATCAGCAGGCTTATTAGAGCACTGTTGTGAGACCCATCTCTTGGTTTGATAGACTAACTCCACCATTTCACCATGGTCTAGCGAGGGTACTCCTTAATCGGCTCTGTAGACCTCGATGAGCTGGTGGAGCGCTCTGTACAGAAGCTGGTTGAGAACTGGTTAATGTGGTCGCTCACTGAGGCAGCAAACTTCAAACGGTCGAGTCTTTCCCAGTGATGACAAACTCATCGTAGACATTTAACCTTTGCTCAATAATTTATTGTCTCAAATTATTTTTATTGGTATGTTTTATTCAAGTAAATGAAAAATAAAACATTCAAGTAAACATTAATTCACCTGAACAGATAACCAGCTGAGATTCAGCT